>NC_068447.1:990509-1090509 GCF_023373465.1 Oncorhynchus keta | reverse complement strand
TGCCAGGGTAATGGATAGAAGTAGAGGTTGTAATGCCAGGGTCATGGAGAGAGAGGTTGTAATGCCAGGGTAATGGATAGAGAATAGAGGTTGTAATGCCAGGGTAATGGGTAGAGAATAGAGGTTGTAATGCCAGGGTAATGGGTAGAGAATAGAGGTTGTAATGCCAGTAATGGATAGAGAATAGAGGTTGTAATGCCAGGGTCATGCCAGGGATAGAATAGAGGTTGTAATGCCAGTAATGGGTAGAAAGAGGTTGTAATGCCAGGGTAATGGATAGAGAATAGAGGTTGTAATGCCAGGGTAATGGGTAGAGAATAGAGGTTGTAATGCCAGGGTAATGGGTAGAGAATAGAGGTTGTAATGCCAGGGTAATGGGTAGAGAATAGAGGTTGTAATGCCAGGGTAATGGGTAGAGAATAGAGGTTGTAATGCCAGGGTAATGGGTAGAAAGAGGTTGTAATGCCAGGGTAATGGATAGAGAGTAGAGGTTGTAATGCCAGGGTCATGGATAGAGAATAGAGGTTGTAATGTCAGGGTAATGGATAGAGAATAGGGAGGTTGTAATGCCAGGGTAATGGATAGAGAATAGAGGTTGTAATGCCAGGGTAATGGGTAGAGAATAGAGGTTGTAATGCCAGGGTAATGGGTAGAGAATAGAGGTTGTAATGCCAGGGTAATGGGTAGAGAATAGAGGTTGTAATGCCAGGGTAATGGGTAGAGAATAGAGGTTGTAATGCCAGGGTAATGGGTAGAGAATAGAGGTTGTAATGCCAGGGTAATGGGTAGAGAATAGAGGTTGTAATGCCAGGGTAATGGATAGAGAAGAGGTTGTAATGCCAGGGTAGTTGATAGAGAATAGAGATTGTAATGCCAGTAATGGATAGAGGTTGTAATGCCAGGGTAATGGGTAGAGAATAGAGGTTGTAATGCCAGGGTAATGGATAGAGAATAGAGATTGTAATGCCAGTAATGGATAGAGAGAGGTTGTAATGCCAGGGTAATGGATAGAGAATAGAGGTTGTAATGCCAGGTTAGTGGGGAGAGAATAGAGGTTGTAATGCCAGGGTAATGGATAGAGAATAGAGGTTGTAATGCCAGGGTAATGGGTAGAGAATAGAGGTTGTAATGCCAGGGTAATGGGTAGAGAATAGAGGTTGTAATGCCAGGGTAATGGGTAGAGAATAGAGGTTGTAATGCCAGGGTAATGGATAGAGAATAGAGATTGTAATGCCAGTAATGGATAGAGAGAGGTTGTAATGCCAGGGTAATGGATAGATAGAGGTTGTAATGCCAGGGGAGAGAATAGAGGTTGTAATGCCAGGGTAATGGGTAGAGAATAGAGGTTGTAATGCCAGGCTAATGGGTAGAGAAAGAGGTTGTAATGCCAGGCTAATGGGTAGAGAAGAGGTTGTAATGCCAGGCTAATGGGTAGAGAAGAGGTTGTAATGCCAGGGTAATGGATAGAGAGTAGAGGTTGTAATGCCAGGGTAATGGATAGAGAAGAGGTTGTAATGCCAGGGTAGTGGATAGAGAATAGAGATTGTAATGCCAGTAATGGATAGAGAGAGGTTGTAATGCCAGGGTAATGGGTAGAGAATAGAGGTTGTAATGCCAGGGTAATGGATAGAGAATAGAGATTGTAATGCCAGGGTAATGGATAGAGAGGTTGTAATGCCAGGGTAATGGATAGAGAATAGAGGTTGTAATGCCAGGGGATGGGAGAATAGAGGTTGTAATGCCAGGGTAATGGATAGAGAATAGAGGTTGTAATGCCAGGGTAATGGATAGAGAATAGAGATTGTAATGCCAGGGTAATGGATAGAGAATAGAGGTTGTAATGCCAGGGTAATGGGTAGAGAATAGAGGTTGTAATGCCAGGGTAGAGAATGGAGGTTGTAATGCCAGGGTAATGGATAGAGAATAGAGGTTGTAATGCCAGGGTAATGGGTAGAGAATAGAGGTTGTAATGCCAGGGTAATGGGTAGAGAATAGAGGTTGTAATGCCAGGGTAATGGGTAGAGAATAGAGGATGTAATGGATAGAGAATAGAGGTTGTAATGGGTAGAGAATAGAGGTTGTAATGGATAGAGTAAATAGATGGGTTGTAATGCCAGGGTAGTGGGTAGAGAATAGAGGTTGTAATGCCAGGGTAGTGGGTAGAGAATAGAGGTTGTAATGCCAGGGTAATGGATAGAGGATAGAGGTTGTAATGCCAGGGTAGAGAATATTGGCTGTAATGCCAGGGTAATGGGTAGAGAATAGAGGTTGTAATGCCAGGGTAGTGGGTAGAGGATAGAGGTTGTAATGCCAGGGTCGTGGATAGAGAGGTTGTAATGTCAGGGTAATGGGTAGAGGATAGAGGTTGTAATGCCAGGGTAGTGGGTAGAGAATATATGTTGTAATGCCAGGGTAGAGAATAGAGGTTGTAATGCCAGGGTAGTGGGTAGAGGATGGAGGTTGTAATGCCAGGGTAGTGGATAGAGAATAGAGGTTGTAATGCCAGGGTAATGGGTAGAGAATAGAGGTTGTAATGCCAGGCTAATGGGTAGAGAAGAGGTTGTAATGCCAGGGTAGTGGGTAGAGGATGGAGGTTGTAATGCCAGGGTAGTGGATAGAGAATAGAGGTTGTAATGCCAGGGTAATGGATAGAAAGAGGTTGTAATGCCAGGGTAGTTGATAGAGAATAGAGATTGTAATGCCAGTAATGGATAGAGGTTGTAATGCCAGGGTAATGGGTAGAGAATAGAGGTTGTAATGCCAGGGTAATGGATAGAGAATAGGATTGTAATGCCAGTAATGGATAGAGAGAGGTTGTAATGCCAGGGTAATGGATAGATAATAGAGGTTGTAATGCCAGGTTAGTGGGCAATGGAGAGAGAGGTTGTAATGCCAGGGTAATGGGTAGAGAATAGAGGTTGTAATGCCAGGGTAATGGGTAGAGAATAGAGGTTGTAATGCCAGGGTAATGGGTAGAGAATAGAGGTTGTAATGCCAGGGTAATGGGTAGAGAATAGAGGTTGTAATGCCAGGGTAATGGATAGAGAATAGAGATTGTAATGCCAGTAATGGATAGAGAGAGGTTGTAATGCCAGGGTAATGGATAGAGAATAGAGGTTGTAATGCCAGTAATGGGGAGAGAATAGAGGTTGTAATGCCAGGGTAATGGGTAGAGAATAGAGGTTGTAATGCCAGGGTAATGGGTAGAGAAGAGGTTGTAATGCCAGTAATGGATAGAGAGTAGAGGTTGTAATGCCAGGGTCATGGATAGAGAGGTTGTAATGCCAGGGTAATGGGTAGAGAAGAGGTTGTAATGCCAGGGTAATGGATAGAGAATAGAGGTTGTAATATCAGGGTAATGGGTAGAGAATAGAGGTTGTAATGCCAGGGTAATGGGTAGAGAAGAGGTTGTAATGCCAGTAATGGGTAGAGATAGAGGTTGTAATGCCAGGGTCATGGATAGAAGAGGTTGTAATGCCAGTAATGGGTAGAGAAGAGGTTGTAATGCCAGGGTAATGGATAGAGAATAGAGGTTGTAATATCAGGGTAATGGGTAGAGAATAGAGGTTGTAATGCCAGGGTAATGGGTAGAGAATAGAGGTTGTAATGCAAGGGTAATGGGTAGAGAATAGAGGTTGTAATGCCAGGGTAATGGGTAGAGAAAGAGGTTGTAATGCCAGGGTAATGGGTAGAGAAAGAGGTTGTAATGCCAGGGTAATGGATAGGGAATAGAGGTTGTAATGCCAGGGTCATGGATAGAGAGGTTGTAATGTCAGGGTAATGGATAGAGAATAGAGGTTGTAATGCCAGGGTAATGGGTAGAGAATAGAGGTTGTAATGCCAGGGTAATGGGTAGAGAATAGAGGTTGTAATGCCAGTAATGGATAGAGAGTAGAGGTTGTAATGCCAGGGTCATGGATAGAGGTTGTAATGCCAGTAATGGGTAGAGAAAGAGGTTGTAATGCCAGGGTAATGGATAGAGAATAGAGGTTGTAATATCAGGGTAATGGGTAGAGAATAGAGGTTGTAATGCCAGGGTAATGGGTAGAGAATAGAGGTTGTAATGCCAGGGTAATAGAGAATAGAGGTTGTAATGCCAGGGTAATGGGTAGAGATAGAGGTTGTAATGCCAGGGTAATGGTAGAGAAGAGGTTGTAATGCCAGGGTAATGGATAGGAATAGAGGTTGTAATGCCAGGGTAATGGATAGAGAATAGAGGTTGTAATGCCAGGGTAATGGATAGAGAATAGAGGTTGTAATGCCAGGGTAATGGTAGAGAATAGAGGTTGTAATGCCAGGGTAATGGGTAGAGAATAGAGGTTGTAATGCCAGGGTAATGGGTAGAGAATAGAGGTTGTAATGCCAGGGTAATGGGTAGAGAATAGAGGTTGTAATGCCAGGGTAATGGGTAGAGGAATAGAGGTTGTAATGCCAGGGTAATGGATAGAGAATAGAGGTTGTAATGCCAGGGTAATGGGTAGAGAATAGAGGTTGTAATGCCAGGGTAATGGATAGAGAATAGGAGGTTGTAATGCCAGTAATGGATAGAGAATAGGTTGTAATGCCAGGGTAATGGATAGATAATAGCCAGGTTGTAATGCCAGGGAGAGAATAGAGGTTGTAATGCCAGGGTAATGGATAGAGAATAGAGGTTGTAATGCCAGGGTAATGGATAGAGAATAGAGATTGTAATGCCAGGGTAATGGATAGAGAATAGAGGTTGTAATGCCAGGGTAATGGGTAGAGAATAGAGGTTGTAATGCCAGGGTAATGGATAGAGAATAGAGGTTGTAATGCCAGGGTAATGGATAGAGAATAGAGGTTGTAATGCCAGGGTAATGGATAGAGAATAGAGGTTGTAATGCCAGGGTAATGGGTAGAGAATAGAGGTTGTAATGCCAGGGTAATGGGTAGAGAATAGAGGTTGTAATGCCAGGGTAATGGGTAGAGAAGAGGTTGTAATGCCAGGGTAATGGGTAGAGAAGAGGTTGTAATGCCAGGGTAATGGGTAGAGAAAGAGGTTGTAATGCCAGGGTAATGGATAGAGAATAGAGGTTGTAATGCCAGGGTAATGGATAGAGAGGTTGTAATGCCAGGGGGATAGAGAATAGAGTTTGTAATGCCAGGGTAATGGATAGAGGTTGTAATGCCAGGGTAATGGGTAGAGAATAGAGGTTGTAATGCCAGGGTAATGGGTAGAGAATAGAGGTTGTAATGCCAGTAATGGATAGAGAAGAGGTTGTAATGCCAGGGTTGTAATGGGTAGAGAATAGAGGTTGTAATGCCAGGGTAATGGATAGAGAATAGAGGTTGTAATGCCAGGGTAATGGATAGAGAATAGAGGTTGTAATGCCAGGGTAATGGATAGAGGATAGAGGTTGTAATGCCAGGGTAATGGGTAGAGAATAGAGGTTGTAATGCCAGGGTAGGGTAGAGAATGGAGGTTGTAATGCCAGGGTAATGGATAGAGAATAGAGGTTGTAATGCCAGGGTAATGGATAGAGAATAGAGGTTGTAATGCCAGGGTAATGGGTAGAGAATAGAGGTTGTAATGCCAGGGTAATGGGTAGAGAATAGAGGATGTAATGGATAGAGAATAGAGGTTGTAATGCCAGGGTAATGGATAGAGAATAGAGGTTGTAATGCCAGGGTAATGGGTAGAGAATAGAGGTTGTAATGCCAGGGTAATGGGTAGAGAATAGAGGTTGTAATGCCAGGGTAATGGGAGAATATAGGCTGTAATGCCAGGGTAGAGAATAGGTTGTAATGCCAGGGTAATGGTAGAGAATAGAGGTTGTAATGCCAGGGTAGTGGGTAGAGAATAGAGGTTGTAATGCCAGGGTAATGGGTAGAGAATAGAGGTTGTAATGCCAGGGTAATGGGTAGAGGATAGAGGTTGTAATGCCAGGGTAATGGGTAGAGAATATATGTTGTAATGCCAGGTAATGGTAGAGAATAGAGGTTGTAATGCCAGGGTAGTGGGTAGATGGAGGTTGTAATGCCAGGGTAGTGGATAGAGAATAGAGGTTGTAATGCCAGGGTAATGGGTAGAGAATAGAGGTTGTAATGCCAGGGCAATGGGTAGAGAATAGAGGTTGTAATGCCAGGGTAGTGGGTAGAGAATAGAGGTTGTAATGCCAGGGTAATGGATAGAGAATAGAGGTTGTAATGCCAGGGTAGAGAATATAGGTTGTAATGCCAGGCTAATGGGTAGAGAAGAGGTAGTAATGCCAGGGTAATGGATAGAGAATAGAGATTGTAATGCCAGTAATGGATAGAGAGAGGTTGTAATGCCAGGGAAGAGAATAGAGGTTGTAATGCTAGGGTAGTGGGGAGAGAATAGAGGTTGTAATGCCAGGGAAGAGAATAGAGGTTGTAATGCCAGGGTAATGGGGAGAGAATAGAGGTTGTAATGCCAGGGTAACGGATAGAGAATGTAATGCCAGGGTAATGGATAGAGAATAGAGGTTGTAATGCCAGGGTAATGGGTAGAGAATAGAGGTTGTAATGCCAGGGTAGAGAATGGAGGTTGTAATGCTAGGGTAATGGGTAGAGAATAGAGGTTGTAATGGGTAGAGAATAGAGGTTGTAATGGGTAGAATAGAGGTTGTAATGGATAGAGAATAGAGGTTGTAATGGATAGAGAATAGAGGTTGTAATGGATAGAGAATAGAGGTTGTAATGCCAGGGTAGTGGGTAGAGAATAGAGGTTGTAATGCCAGGGTAATGGGTAGAGAATAGAGGTTGTAATGCCAGGGTAATGGATAGAGAATAGAGGTTGTAATGCCAGGGTAATGGATAGAAGAGGTTGTAATGCCAGGGTAATGGGTAGAGAATAGAGGTTGTAATGTCAGGGTAATGGATAGAATAGAGGTTGTAATGTCAGGGTAATGGATAGAGAAGGTTGTAATGCCAGGGTAATGGATAGAGAATAGAGGTTGTAATGCCAGGGTAGTGGGTAGAGAATAGAGGTTGTAATGCCAGGGTAATGGGTAGAGAATAGAGGTTGTAATGTCAGGGTAATGGATAGAGAATAGAGGTTGTAATGCCAGGGTCGTGGATAGATAGAGGTTGTAATGTCAGGGTAATGGGTAGAGAATAGAGGTTGTAATGCCAGGGTAGTGGGTGGAGAATAGAGGTTGTAATGCCAGGGTAGTGGGTAGAGAATAGAGGTTGTAATGTCAGGGTAATGGATAGAGAATAGAGGTTGTAATGCCAGGGTAATGGATAGAGAATAGAGGTTGTAATGTCAGGGTAATGGATAGAGAATAGAGGTTGTAATGCCAGGGTAATGGGTATGGAATAGAGGTTGTAATGCCAGGGTAAGAGAATAGAGGTTGTAATACCAGGTTAGTGGGTAGGGAATAGAGGTTGTAATGCCAGGGTAATGGGTAGAGAATAGAGGTTGTAATGCCAGGGTAATGGGTAGAGAATAGAGGTTGTAATACCAGGGTAGTGGGTAGGAATAGAGGTTGTAATGCCAGGGTAATGGGTAGAGAATAGAGGTTGTAATGCCAGGGTAGTGGGTAGAGAATAGAGGTTGTAATGCCAGGGTAATGGATAGAGAATAGAGATTGTAATGCCAGGGTAATGGATAGAGAATAGAGGTTGTAATGCCAGGGTAATGGGTAGAGAATAGAGGTTGTAATGCCAGGGTAATGGTAGAATGGAGGTTGTAATGCCAGGGTAATGGATAGAGGATAGAGGTTGTAATGCCAGGGTAATGGATAGAGAGGTTGTAATGCCAGGGTAATGGGTAGAGAATAGATGTTGTAATGCCAGGGGGTAGAGAATAGAGGTTGTAATGCCAGGTTAGTGGGTAGAGAATAGAGGTTGTAATGCCAGGGTATTGGGTAGAGAATAGAGGTTGTAATGCCAGGGTAATGGATAGAGAATAGGGTTGTTGTAATGGATAGAGAATAGAGGTTGTAATGCCAGGGTAATGGGTAGAGAATAGAGGTTGTAATGCCAGGGTAATGGATAGAGAATAGAGGTTGTAATGCCAGGGTAATGGATAGAGAGGTTGTAATGTCAGGGTAATGGGTAGAGAATAGATGTTGTAATGCCAGGGTAGAGAATAGAGGTTGTAATGCCAGGTTAGTGGGTAGAGAATAGAGGTTGTAATGCCAGGGTATTGGGTAGAGAATAGAGGTTTTAATGCCAGGGTAATGGGTAGAGAATAGAGGTTGTAATGCCAGGGTAATGGATAGAAATAGGTTGTAATGGATAGAGAATAGAGGGTGTAATGCCAGGGTAATGGGTAGAGAATAGAGGTTGTAATGCCAGGGTAGTGGATAGAGAATAGATGGGTAATGGATAGAGAATAGAGGTTTTAATGCCAGGGTAATGGGTAGAGAATAGAGGTTGTAATGCCAGGGTAGAGAATATAGGTTGTAATGCCAGGGTATTGGGTAGAGAATATAGGTTTTAATGCCAGGGTAATGGCTAGAGAATAGAGGTTGTAATGCCAGGGTAGAGAATAGGGTTGTAATGCCAGGGTAGAGAATAGAGATTTTAATGCCAGGGTAATGTGTAGAGAATGGAGGTTGTAATGCCAGGGAAGAGGATAGAGAATAGAGGTTGTAATGCCAGGGTAGAGGATAGAGGTTGTAATTCCAGGGTAGAGGATAGCAAATAGAGGTTGTAATGCCAGGGTAGTGGGTAGAGAATAGAGGTTGTAATGCCAGGGTAGTGGGTAGAATAGAGGTTGTAATGCCAGGGTAGAGAATATAGGCTGAAATGCCAGGGTCGTGGATAGAGAATAGAGGTTGTAATGCCAGGGTAATGGATAGAGAATAGAGGTTGTAATGCCAGGGTAATGGGTAGAGAATAGAGGTTGTAATGCCAGGGTAGAGGATAGAGAATAGAGGTTGTAATGCCAGGGTAATGGATAGAGAATATAGGTTTTAATGCCAGGGTAGAGGATAGCAAATAGAGGTTGTAATGCCAGGGTAGTGGGTAGAGAATAGAGTTGTAATGCCAGGGTATATGCTGAAATAGGGTCGTGGATAGAGAATAGAGGTTGTAATGCCAGGGTAATGGATAGAGAATAGAGGTTGTAATGCCAGGGTAATGGATAGAGAATAGAGGTTGTAATGCCAGGGTAATGGGTAGAGAATAGAGGTTGTAATGCCAGGGTAATGGATAGAGAATAGAGGTTGTAATGCCAGGGTAATGGGTAGAGAATAGAGGTTGTAATGCCAGGGTAGTGGATAGAAATAGGTTGTAATGGATAGAGAATAGAGGTTGTAATGACAGGGTAATGGGTAGAAAAGAGGTTGTAATGCCAGGGTAGAGGATAGAGAATGGTTGTAATGCCAGGTAATGGGTAGAGAATAGAGGTTATAATGCCAGGGTAGTGGATAGAGAATATAGGTTGTAATGGATAGAGAATAGAGGTTGTAATGCCAGGGTAATGGATAGAGAATAGAGGTTTTAATGCCAGGGTAGAGAATATAGGCTGAAATGCCAGGGTCGTGGATAGAGAATAGAGGTTGTAATGCCAGGGTAATGGGTAGAGAATAGGGGTTGTAATGCCAGGGTAATGGATAGAGAATAGAGTTGTAATGCCAGTAATGGGTAGAGAATAGAGGTTTTAATGCCAGGGTAATGGATAGAGAATAGAGGTTGTAATGCCAGGTTAGTGGGTAGAGAATGAGGTTGTAATGCCAGGGTAATGGATAGAGAATAGAGGTTGTAATGGGCCAGGTTGTAATGCCAGGTTAGTGGGTAGAGAATAGAGGTTGTAATGCCAGGGTAATGGATAGAGAATAGAGGTTGTAATGGGTAGAGAATAGAGGTTGTAATGGGATAGGAGAATAGAGGTTGTAATGCCAGGTAATGGGTAGAGAATAGAGGTTGTAATGCCAGGGTAATGGATAGAGAATAGAGTTGTAATAGAGAATAGAGGTTGTAATGGATAGAGGTAGGCTGTAATGCCAGGGTAGAGAATATTGGCTGTAATGCCAGGGTAATGGGTTGAGAATAGAGGTTGTAATGCCAGGGTAATGGGTAGAGAATAGGCTGTAATGCCAGGGTAATGGGTTGAGAATAGAGGTTGTAATGCCAGGGTAATGGGTTGAGAATATTGGCTGTAATGCCAGGGTCGTGGATAGAGAATAGAGGTTGTAATGCCAGGGTAATGGGTAGAGAATAGAGGTTGTAATGCCAGGGTAATGGGTAGAATAGAGGTTGTAATGCCAGGGTAATGGATAGAGAATAGAGGTTGTAATGCCAGGGTAATGGGTAGAGAATAGAGGTTGTAATGCCAGGGTAATGGGTAGAGAATAGAGGTTGTAATGCCAGGGTAATGGATAGAGAACATAGGTTGTAATGCCAGGGTAATGGAATATTGGCTGTAATGCCAGGGTAATGGGTTGAGAATAGAGGTTGTAATGCCAGGGTAATGGGTTGAGAATAGAGGTTGTAATGCCAGGGTAATGGGTTGAGAATATTGGCTGTAATGCCAGGGTAATGGGTTGAGAATAGAGGTTGTAATGCCAGGGTAATGGGTTGAGAATATTGGCTGTAATGCCAGGGTAATGGATAGAGAATAGAGGTTGTAATGCCAGGGTAATGGATAGAGAATAGAGGTTGTAATGCCAGGGTAATGGGTAGAGAATAGAGGTTGTAATGCCAGGGTAATGGGTAGAGAATAGAGGTTGTAATGCCAGGGTAATGGATAGAGAATAGAGGTTGTAATGCCAGGGTAATGGGTAGAGAATAGAGGTTTTAATGCCAGGGTAATGGGTAGAATAGAGGTTTTAATGCCAGGGTAGAGAATAGAGGTTGTAATGCCAGGGTAAGGATAGAGAATAGAGGTTGTAATGCCAGGGTAATGGGTAGAGAATAGAGTTGTAATGCCAGGGTAATGGATAGAGAATAGGGTTGTAATGGGTAGAGAATAGAGGTTGTAATGCCAGGGTAATGGGTAGAGAATAGAGGTTGTAATGCCAGGGTAATGGATAGAGAATATAGGTTGTAATCCAAGGTAATGGGTAGAGAATAGAGGTTGTAATGCCAGGGTAGTGGGTAGAGAATAGAGGTTGTAATGCCAGGGTAATGGGTTGAGAATAGAGGTTGTAATGCCAGGGTAATGGGTAGAGAATAGAGTTGTAATGCCAGGGTAATGGGTAGAGAATAGAGGTTGTAATGCCAGGGTAATGGGTTGAGAATAGAGGTTGTAATGCCAGGGTAATGGGTAGAGAATAGAGGTTGTAATGCCAGGGTAGTGGGTAGAGAATAGAGGTTGTAATGCCAGGGTAATGGGTAGAGAATAGAGGTTGTAATGCCAGGGTATTGGGTAGAGAATAGAGGTTGTAATGCCAGGGTAATGGATAGAGAATAGATGTTGTAATGGATAGAGAATAGAGGTTGTAATGTAATGGGTAGAGAATAGAGGTTGTAATGCCAGGGTAATGGGTAGAGAATAGAGGTTGTAATGCCAGGGTAATGGGTAGAGAATAGAGGTTGTAATGCCAGGGTAATGGGTAGAGAATAGAGGTTGTAATGCCAGGGTAATGGATAGAATAGATGTTGTAATGGATAGAGAATAGGGTTGTAATGCCAGGGTAATGGGTAGAGAATAGAGGTTGTAATGCCAGGGTAGTGGATAGAGAATAGAGGTTGTAATGGTAATAGAGAATAGAGGTTGTAATGCCAGGGTAATGGGTAGAGAATAGGTTGTAATGCCAGGGTAATGTATTGGGTAGAGAATAGAGGTTTTAATGCCAGGGTAATGGCTAGAGAATAGAGGTTGTAATGCCAGGGTAGAATGTTGTAATGCCAGGGTAGAGAATAGAGTTTTAATGCCAGGGTAATAGAGAATAGAGGTTGTAATGCCAGGGAAGAGGATAGAGAATAGAGGTTGTAATGCCAGGGTAGATGGATAGAGAATAGAGGTTGTAATTCCAGGGTAATGGATAGCAAATAGAGGTTGTAATGCCAGGGTAGTGGGTAGAGAATAGAGGTTGTAATGCCAGGGTAGTGGGTAGAGAATAGAGTTGTAATGCCAGGATAGAGAATAGGCTGTAATGCCAGGGTAATGGATAGAGAATAGAGGTTGTAATGCCAGGGTAATGGATAGAGAATAGAGGTTGTAATGCCAGGGTAGTGGAGAGAATATAGGTTGTAATGCCAGGGTATTGGGTAGAGAATAGAGGTTTTAATGCCAGGGTAATGGATAGAGAATAGAGGTTGTAATGCCAGGGTAGAGAATAGAGGGTAATAGAGAATAGAGTTGTAATGCCAGGGTAATGGATAGAGAATAGAGGTTGTAATGCCAGGGAATGGATAGAGAATAGAGGTTGTAATGCCAGGGTAGAGGATAGAGTTGTAATTCCAGGGTAGAGGATAGCAAATAGAGGTTGTAATGCCAGGGTAATGGATAGAGAATAGAGGTTGTAATGCCAGGGTAATGGGTAGAGAATAGAGGTTGTAATGCCAGGGTAGAGAATGGAGGTTGTAATGCCAGGGTAGTGGATAGAGAATAGAGGTTGTAATGCCAGGGTAATGGATAGAGAATAGAGGTTGTAATGCCAGGGTAATGGATAGAGAATAGAGGTTGTAATGCCAGGGTAGAGGATAGAGAATAGAGGTTGTAATGCCAGGGTAGTGGGTAGAGGATAGAGGTTGTAATGCCAGGGAAATGGGTAGAATAGAGGTTGTAATGCCAGGGTAACGGATAGAGAATAGAGGTTGTAATGCCAGGGAAATGGTTAGTGAATAGAGGTTGTAATGCCAGGGTAGTGGGTAGAGGATAGAGGTTGTAATGCCAGGGTAATGGATAGAGAATATAGGCTGTAATGCCAGGAAAATGGGTAGTGAATATAGGCTGTAATGCCAGGAAAATGGGTAGAGGATAGAGGTTGTAATGCCAGGGTAATGGATAGAGAATATAGGCTGTAATGCCAGGGTAATGGATAGAGAATAGAGGTTGTAATGCCAGGGCAGTGGATAGAGAATAGAGGTTGTAATGCCAGGGTAGAGAATATAGGCTGTAATGCCAGGGTAATGGATAGAGGATAGAGGTTGTAATGCCAGGGTAATGGATAGAGGATAGAGGTTGTAATGCCAGGGTAGAGGATAGAGGTTGTAATGCCAGGGTAAGTAGAGAATAGAGGTTGTAATGCCAGGGTAATGGATAGAGAATAGAGGTTGTAATGCCAGGGTAATGGATAGAGAATAGAGGTTGTAATGCCAGGGTAATGGTAGAGAATAGAGGTTGTAATGCCAGGGTAATGGATAGAGAATAGAGGTTGTAATGCCAGGGTAATGGTAGAGAATAGAGGTTGTAATGCCAGGGTAATGGATAGAGAATAGAGGTTGTAATGCCAGGGTAATGGGTAGAGAATAGAGGTTGTAATGCCAGGGTAATGGATAGAGAATAGAGGTTGTAATGCCAGGGTAATGGTAGAGAATAGAGGTTGTAATGCCAGGGTAATGGATAGAAATAGGTTGTAATGCCAGGGTAATGGATAGAATAGAGGTTGTAATGCCAGGGTAATGGGTAGAGAATAGAGGTTGTAATGCCAGGGTAATGGATAGAGAATAGATGTAATGCCAGGGTAATGGATAGAGAATAGAGGTTTTAATGCCAGGGTAATGGGTAGAGAATAGAGGTTGTAATGCCAGGGTAATGGGTAGAGAATAGAGGTTGTAATGCCAGGGTAATGGGTAGAGAATAGAGGTTGTAATGCCAGGGTAATGGATAGAGAATAGAGGTTGTAATGCCAGGGTAATGGGTAGAGAATAGAGGTTGTAATGCCAGGGTAATGGGTAGAGAATAGAGGTTGTAATGCCAGGGTAATGGATAGAGAATAGAGGTTGTAATGCCAGGGTAATGGGTAGAGAATAGAGGTTGTAATGCCAGGGTAATGGATAGAGAATAGAGGTTGTAATGCCAGGGTAATGGGTAGAGAATAGAGGTTGTAATGCCAGGGTAATGGATAGAGAATAGAGGTTGTAATGCCAGGGTAATGGATAGAGAATAGAGGTTGTAATGCCAGGGTAATGGATAGAGAATAGAGGTTGTAATGCCAGGGTAGTGGATAGAGAATAGAGGTTGTAATGCCAGGGTAATGGATAGAGAATAGAGGTTGTAATGCCAGGGTAGAGAATATTGGCTGTAATGCCAGGGTAGAGAATATTGGCTGTAATGCCAGGGTAGAGAATAGAGGTTGTAATGCCAGGGTAATGGATAGAGAATAGAGGTTGTAATGCCAGGGTAATGGATAGAGAATAGAGGTTGTAATGCCAGGGTAATGGATAGAGAATAGAGGTTGTAATGCCAGGGTAGAGAATAGAGGTTGTAATGCCAGGGTAATGGATAGAGAATAGAGGTTGTAATGCCAGGGTAATGGATAGAGAATAGAGGTTGTAATGCCAGGGTAATGGATAGAGAATAGAGGTTGTAATGCCAGGGTAATGGGTAGAGAATAGAGGTTGTAATGCCAGGGTAGTGGGTAGAGAATAGAGGTTGTAATGCCAGGGTAATGGATAGGAATAGAGGTTGTAATGCCAGGGTAATAGAGAATAGAGGTTGTAATGCCAGGGTAATGGGTAGAGAATAGAGGTTGTAATGCCAGGTAATGGGTAGAGAATAGAGGTTGTAATGCCAGGGTAATGGGTAGAGAATAGAGGTTGTAATGCCAGGGTAATGGGTAGAGAATAGAGGTTGTAATGTAATGGATAGAGAATAGAGGTTGTAATGCCAGGGTAATGGGTAGAGAATAGAGGTTGTAATGCCAGGGTAATGGATAGAGAATAGAGGTTGTAATGCCATAATATAGAGAATAGAGGTTTAATGCCAGGGTATAATGGATAGAGAATAGAGGTTGTAATGCCAGGGTAATGGGTAGAGAATAGAGGTTGTAATGCCAGGGTAATGGGTAGAGAATAGAGGTTGTAATGCCAGGGTAATGGGTAGAGAATAGAGGTTGTAATGCCAGGGTAATGGGTAGAGAATAGAGGTTGTAATGCCAGGGAATAGAGAGTTGTAATGCCAGGGTAATGGTAATAGAGAATAGAGGTTGTAATGCCAGGGTATGGGTAGAGAATAGAGGTTGTAATGCCAGGGTAATGGATAGAGAATAGAGGTTGTAATGCCAGGGTAATGGGTAGAGAATAGAGGTTGTAATGCCAGGGTAATGGATAGAGAATAGAGGTTGTAATGCCAGGGTAATGGGTAGAGAATAGAGGTTGTAATGCCAGTAATGGTAGAGAATAGAGGTTGTAATGCCAGGTTAGTGGGTAGAGAATAGAGGTTGTAATGCCAGGGTAATGGATAGAGAATAGAGGTTGTAATGCCAGGGTAATGGGTAGAGAATAGAGGTTGTAATGCCAGGGTAATGGGTAGAGAATAGAGGTTGTAATGCCAGGGTAATGGGTAGAGAATAGAGGTTGTAATGCCAGGGTAATGGGTAGAGAATAGAGGTTGTAATGCCAGGGTAATGGATAGAGAATAGAGGTTGTAATGCCAGGGTAGTGGGTAGAGAATAGAGGTTGTAATGCCAGGGTAGTGGGTAGAGAATAGAGGTTGTAATGCCAGGGTAATGGGTAGAGAATAGAGGTTGTAATGCCAGGGTAATGGGTAGAGAATAGAGGTTGTAATGCCAGGGTAATGGGTAGAGAATAGAGGTTGTAATGCCAGGGTAGTGGATAGAGAATAGAGGTTGTAATGCCAGGGTAATGGGTAGAGAATAGAGGTTGTAATGCCAGGGTAATGGATAGAGAATAGAGGTTGTAATGCCAGGGTAATGGATAGAGAATAGAGGTTGTAATGCCAGGGTAGAGAATAGAGGTTGTAATGCCAGGGTAATGGGTAGAGAATAGAGGTTGTAATGCCAGGGTAGTGGGTAGAGAATAGAGGTTGTAATGCCAGGGTAGTGGGTAGAGAATAGAGGTTGTAATGCCAGGGTAATGGATAGAGAATAGAGGTTGTAATGCCAGGGTAATGGATAGAGAATAGAGGTTGTAATGCCAGGGGGATAGAGAATAGAGGTTGTAATGCCAGGGTAGAGAATAGAGGTTGTAATGCCAGGGTAGTGGGTAGAGAATAGAGGTTGTAATGCCAGGGTAATGGATAGAGAATAGAGGTTGTAATGCCAGGGTAATGGATAGAGAATATTGGCTGTAATGCCAGGGTAATGGATAGAGGATAGAGGTTGTAATGCCAGGGTAATGGGTAGAGAATAGAGGTTGTAATGCCAGGGTCGTGGATAGAGGATAGAGGTTGTAATGCCAGGGTCGTGGATAGAGAGGTTGTAATGCCAGGGTAGTGGATAGAGGATAGAGGTTGTAATGCCAGGGTCGTGGATAGAGGATAGAGGTTGTAATGCCAGGGTAGTGGATAGAGAGGTTGTAATGCCAGGGTAGTGGATAGAGGATAGAGGTTGTAATGCCAGGGTAATGGATAGAGAATAGAGGTTGTAATGCCAGGGTAATGGATAGAGAATAGAGGTTGTAATGCCAGGGTAATGGATAGAGAATAGAGGTTGTAATGCCAGGGTAATGGATAGAGAATAGAGGTTGTAATGCCAGGGTAATGGATAGAGAATAGAGGTTGTAATGCCAGGGTAATGGATAGAGAATAGAGGTTGTAATGCCAGGGTAATGGATAGAGAATAGAGGTTGTAATGCCAGGGTAATGGGTAGAGAATAGAGGTTGTAATGCCAGGGTAATGGATAGAGAGAGGTTGTAATGCCAGGGTAATGGGTAGAGAATAGAGGTTGTAATGCCAGGGTAATGGATAGAGAATAGAGGTTGTAATGCCAGGGTAATGGGTAGAGAATAGAGGTTGTAATGCCAGGGTAATGGGTATGGAATAGAGGTTGTAATGCCAGGGTAATGGGTAGAGAATAGAGGTTTTAATGCCAGGGTAGAGAATAGAGGTTGTAATGCCAGGGTAGTGGGTAGAGAATAGAGGTTGTAATGCCAGGGTAATGGATAGAGAAGAGGTTGTAATGCCAGGGTAATGGGTAGAGAATAGAGGTTGTAATGCCAGGGTAATGGATAGAGAATAGAGGTTGTAATGCCAGGGTAATGGATAGAGAATAGAGGTTGTAATGCCAGGGTAATGGATAGAGAATAGAGGTTGTAATGCCAGGGTAATGGATAGAGAATAGAGGTTGTAATGTCAGGGTAATGGGTAGAGAATAGAGGTTGTAATGTCAGGGTAATGGATAGAGAGAGGTTGTAATGCCAGGGTAATGGGTAGAGAATAGAGGTTGTAATGTCAGGGTAATGGGTAGAGAATAGAGGTTGTAATGCCAGGGTAATGGGTAGAGAATAGAGGTTGTAATGCCAGGGTAATGGGTATGGAATAGAGGTTGTAATGCCAGGTTAGTGGGTGGAGAATAGAGGTTTTAATGCCAGGGTAGAGAATAGAGGTTGTAATGCCAGGTTAGTGGGTAGAGAATAGAGGTTGTAATGCCAGGGTATTGGGTAAAGAATAGAGGTTTTAATGCCAGGGTAATGGCTAGAGAATAGAGATTGTAATGCCAGGGTAGAGAATAGAGGTTGTAATGACAGGGTAATGGGTAGAGAATAGAGGTTGTAATGCCAGGTTAGTGGGTAGAGAATAGAGGTTGTAATGCCAGGGTAATGGATAGAGAATAGATGTTGTAATGGATAGAGAATAGAGGTTGTAATGCCAGGGTAGTGGGTAGAGAATAGAGGTTGTAATGCCAGGGTAATGGATAGAGAATAGAGGTTTTAATGCCAGGGTAATGGGTAGAGAATAGAGGTTGTAATGCCAAGGTAATGGGTTGAGAATAGAGGTTGTAATGCCAGGGTAATGGGTTCAGAATAGAGGTTGTAATGCCAGGGTAGAGGATAGAGGTTGTAATGCCAGGGTAGTGGGTAGAGGATAGAGGTTGTAATGCCAGGGTAGTGGGTAGAGGATAGAGGTTGTAATGCCAGGGTAATGGATAGAGAATAGAGGTTGTAATGCCAGGGCAGTGGATAGAGAATAGAGGTTGTAATGCCAGGGTAGTGGTAGAGAATAGAGGTTGTAATGCCAGGGTAATGGATAGAGAATAGAGGTTGTAATGCCAGGGTAGTGGGTAGAGAATAGAGGTTGTAATGCCAGGGTAGTGGATAGAGAATAGAGGTTGTAATGCCAGGGTAGTGGATAGAGAATAGAGGTTGTAATGCCAGGGTAGTGGGTAGAGAATAGAGGTTGTAATGCCAGGGTAGTGGATAGAGAATAGAGGTTGTAATGCCAGGGTAATGGATAGAGAATAGAGGTTGTAATGCCAGGGTAGTGGGTAGAGAATAGAGGTTGTAATGCCAGGGTAGTGGGTAGAGAATAGAGGTTGTAATGCCAGGGTAGTGGGTAGAGAATAGAGGTTGTAATGCCAGGGTAATGGATAGAGAATAGAGGTTGTAATGCCAGGGAAGTGAATGGAGGTTGTAATGCCAGGGTAATGGATAGAGAATAGAGGTTGTAATGCCAGGGTAATGGATAGAGAATAGAGGTTGTAATGCCAGGGTAATGGATAGAGAATAGAGGTTGTAATGCCAGGGTAATGGGTAGAGAATAGAGGTTGTAATGCCAGGGTAATGGATAGAGAATAGAGGTTGTAATGCCATGGAAGTAGAGAATGGAGGTTGTAATGCCAGGGTAATGGATAGAGAATAGAGGTTGTAATGCCAGGGTAGTGGATAGAGAATAGAGGTTGTAATGCCAGGGTAATGGATAGAGAATAGAGGTTGTAATGCCAGGGTAGTGGGTAGAGAATAGAGGTTGTAATGCCAGGGAAATGAATAGAGGTTGTAATGCCAGGGTAATGGATAGAGGATAGAGGTTGTAATGCCAGGGAAATGAATAGAGGTTGTAATGCCAGGGTAATGGATAGAGAATAGAGGTTGTAATGCCAGGGTAGTGGATAGAGAATAGAGGTTGTAATGCCAGGGTAATGGATAGAGAATAGAGGTTGTAATGCCAGGGTAGTGGGTAGAGAATAGAGGTTGTAATGTCAGGGAAATGAATGGAGGTTGTAATGCCAGGGTAATGGATAGAGAATAGAGGTTGTAATGCCAGGGAAATGAATGGAGGTTGTAATGCCAGGGTAATGGATAGAGAATAGAGGTTGTAATGCCAGGGTAATGGATAGAGAATAGAGGTTGTAATGCCAGGGAAATGAATAGAGGTTGTAATGCCAGGGTAATGGATAGAGAATAGAGGTTGTAATGCCAGGGAAATGAACAGAGGTTGTAATGCCAGGGTAATGGATAGAGAATAGAGGTTGTAATGCCAGGGTAATGGATAGAGAACAGAGGTTGTAATGCCAGGGTAATGGATAGAGAATAGAGGTTGTAATGCCAGGGAAGTGAATGGAGGTTGTAATGCCAGGGTAATGGATAGAGGATAGAGGTTGTAATGCCAGGGTAGAGAATAGAGGTTGTAATGCCAGGGCAGTGGATAGAGGATAGAGGTTGTAATGCCAGGGTAGTGGGTAGAGAATAGAGGTTGTAATGCCATGGGTAGAGAATAGAGGTTGTAATGCCAGGGTAGTGGATAGAGAATATAGGCTGTAATGCCAGGGTAATGGGTAGAGAATATAGGTTGTAATGCCAGGGTAATGGGTAGAGAATAGAGGTTGTAATGCCAGGGTAATGGGTAGAGAATATAGGTTGTAATGCCAGGGTCGTGGATAGAGAGGTTGTAATGCCAGGGTCGTGGATAGAGAGGTTGTAATGTCAGGGTAACGGATAGAGAATAGAGGTTGTAATGTACCTGGGCAGTGAGAACAGGCAGGAGTGAGTGTGTGTACCTGGGCAGTCAGAACAGGGGTGAGTGTGTGTACCTGGGCAGTGAGAACAGAGGTGAGTGTGTGCCTGGGCAGTGAGAACAGGGGTGAGTGTGTGTACCTGGGCAGTCAGAACAGGGGTGAGTGTGTGTGCCTGGGCAGTCAGAACAGGGGTGAGTGTGTGTACCTGGGCAGTGAGAACAGGGGTGAGTGTGTGTACCTGGGCAGTGAGAACAGGGGTGAGTGTGTGTACCTGGGCAGTGAGAACAGGGGTGAGTGTGTGTACCTGGGCAGTGAGAACAGGGGTGAGTGTGTGTACCTGGGCAGTGAGACAGGGGTGAGTGTGTGTACCTGGGCAGTCAGAACAGGGGTGAGTGTGTGTACCTGGGCAGTGAGAACAGGGGTGAGTGTGTGTACCTGGGCAGTGAGAACAGGTGTGAGTGTGTGTACCTGGGCAGTGAGAACAGGGGTGAGTGTGTGTGTACCTGGGCAGTGAGAACAGGGGTGAGTGTGTGTACCTGGGCAGTGAGAACAGGGGTGAGTGTGTGTACCTGGGCAGTCAGAACAGGGGTGAGTGTGTGTACCTGGGCAGTCAGAACAGGGGTGAGTGTGTGTACCTGGGCAGTGAGAACAGGGGTGAGTGTGTGTACCTGGGCAGTCAGAACAGGGGTGAGTGTGTGTACCTGGGCAGTGAGAACAGGGGTGAGTGTGTGTACCTGGGCAGTGAGAACAGGGGTGAGTGTGTGTACCTGGGCAGTGAGAACAGGGGTGAGTGTGTGTACCTGGGCAGTCAGAACAGGGGTGAGTGTGTGTACCTGGGCAGTCAGAACAGGGGTGAGTGTGTGTACCTGGGCAGTCAGAACAGGGGTGAGTGTGTGTACCTGGGCAGTCAGAACAGGGGTGAGTGTGTGTACCTGGGCAGTGAGAACAGGGGTGAGTGTGTGTACCTGGGCAGTGAGAACAGGGGTGAGTGTGTGTACCTGGGCAGTGAGAACAGGGGTGAGTGTGTGTACCTGGGCAGTGAGAACAGGGGTGAGTGTGTGTACCTGGGCAGTGAGAACAGGGGTGAGTGTGTGTACCTGGGCAGTGAGAACAGGGGTGAGTGTGTGTACCTGGGCAGTGAGAACAGGGGTGAGTGTGTGTACCTGGGCAGTGAGAACAGGGGTGAGTGTGTGTACCTGGGCAGTGAGAACAGGGGTGAGTGTGTGTACCTGGGCAGTGAGAACAGGGGTGAGTGTGTGTACCTGGGCAGTGAGAACAGGGGTGAGTGTGTGTACCTGGGCAGTGAGAACAGGAACGGTCTCTAGAGATCCTCTCTGTTGCTCCACCTCTTCCTTCAGCTTGTCAATCAGATCCTGTTTCAGAGCCAGAGCTCTCTCTGCCTCCTCCAGACGAACAACCATGTCTCCTCCCTACACACACACGGTGTTATTAGTTACTGTTGTCTCTTCCTCTGCCACACACACACCCTCTGCCACACACACACACACACCCTCTGCCACACACACACACACACACACACACCCTCTGCCACACACACACACACCCTCTGCCCACACCACACCCTCTGCCACACACACACACACCCTCTGCCACACACACACCCTCTGCCACACACACACACCCTCTGCCACACACACACACCCTCTGCCACACACACACACACACACACACACACACACACACACACACACACACCCTCTGCCACACACACACACACCCTCTGCCACACACACACACACCCTCTGCCACACACACACACACACACCCTCTGCCACACACACACCCACCCCTCTGCCACACACACACCCACCCCTCTGCCACACACACACACACCCCCTCTGCCACACACACACACCCCTCTGCCACACACACACACACACCCTCTGCCACACACACACACACACACCCCTCTGCCACACACACACACACACCCCTCTGCCACACACACACACCCCTCTGCCACACACACACCCTCTGCCACACACACCCCTCTGCACACACACACACACCCCCTCTGCCACACACACACCCCCTCTGCCACACACACACACCCCCTCTGCCACACACACACACACCCTCTGCCACACACACACACACCCTCTGCCACACACACACACACCCCTCTGCCACACACACACCCCTCTGCCACACACACACACCCTCTGCCACACACACACACACCCTCTGCCACACACACACACCCTCTGCCACACACACACACCCTCTGCCACACACACACACCCTCTGCCACACACACACCCTCTGCCACACACACACACACACACTCTGCCACACACACACACCCTCTCCCACACACACACCCTCTGCCACACACACACACCCTCTGCCACACACACACACACCCTCTGCCACACACACACACACCCTCTGCCACACACACACACCCTCTGCCACACACACACACCCTCTGCCACACACACACACCCTCTGCCACACACACACACACACCCCATCTGCCACACACACACACACACCCTCTGCCACACACACACACACACACACACCCTCTGCCACACACACACACACACACACACCCTCTGCCCACACACACACCCTCTGCCACACACACACACACACCCTCTGCCACACACACACACCACACCCTCTGCCACACACACACACCCTCTGCCACACACACACACACACCCTCTGCCACACACACACACACACCCTCTGCCACACACACACACACACCCTCTGCCCACACACACACACCCCTCTGCCACACACACACCCCCTCTGCCACACACACACCACCCCTCTGCACACACACACACCCTCTGCCACACACACACACCCTCTGCCACACACCCACACCCTCTGCCACACACACACATCCTCTGCCACACACACACACACCCTCTGCCACACACACACACACACCCTCTGCCACACACACACCCCTCTGCCACACACACACACCCTCTGCCACACACACACCCCTCTGCCACCACACACACACCCCTCTGCCACACACACACACACACCCCCTCTGCCACACACACCCCCTCTGCCACACACACACCCTCTGCCACACACACACACACCCCCTCTGCCACACACACACACACCCCCTCTGCCACACACACACACACCCTCTGCCACACACACACACCCCCCTCTGCCACACACACACACACCACACACACACACACCCTCTGCCACACCCACACACCCCCTCTGCCACACACACACCCCCTCTGCCACACACACACACACCCTCTGCCACACACACACACCCTCTGCCACACACACCACACCCTCTGCCACACACACACCCCCTCTGCCACACACACACACCCCTCTGCCACACACACACACCCTCTGCCACACCCACACACCCTCTGCCACACACACACCCCCCTCTGCCACACACACACACCCTCTGCCACCACACACACCTCTGCCCACACACACACCCCTCTGCCACACACACACACACACCCTCTGCCACACACACACACACCCTCTGCCACACACACACCCCTCTGCCACACACACACCCCTCTGCCACACACACACACACACACACACACCCTCTGCCACCCTCTGCCACACACACCCCCTCTGCCACACACACACACCCCTCTGCCACACACACACACACCTTCTGCCACACACACACACACCCTCTGCCACACACACACACACCCTCTGCCACACACACACACACACCCCTCTGCCACACACACACACACACCCTCTGCCACACACACACACCACCCTCTGCCACACACACACACCCCTGCCACACACACACACCCTCTGCTGCCACACACACACCCCCTCTGCCACACCCACACACACCTCTGCCACACACACACCCTCTGCCACACACACACACCCTCTGCCACACACACACACCCTCTGCCACACACCACACCCTCTGCCACACACCCACACCCTCTGCCACACACACACACCCTCTGCCACACACACACACACACCCTCTGCCACACACACACACACACCCTCTGCCACACACACACACCCTCTGCCACACACACACCCCTCTGCCACACACACACCCCTCTGCCACACACACACACACACCCTCTGCCACACACACACACACCCCTCTGCCACACACACACACCCTCTGCCACACACACACACCCTCTGCCACACACACACACACCCTCTGCCACACACACACACACCCTCTGCCACACACACACACACCCCTCTGCCACACACACACACACCCCTCTGCCACACACACACACACCCTCTGCCACACACACACCCCTCTGCCACACACACACACCCTCTGCCACACACACACCCCTCTGCCACACACACACACCCCTCTGCCACACACACACACCACACACACACACACCCCTCTGCCCACACACACACACACACCCTCTGCCACACACACACACACCCTCTGCCACACACACACACACCCTCTGCCACACACACACACACACCTTCTGCCACACACACACACCCTCTGCCACACACACACACACCCTCTGCCACACACACACTGCCACACACACACACCCTCTGCCACACACACACACACCCTCTGCCACACACACACACACCCTCTGCCACACACACACACACACCCTCTGCCACACACACACACACCCTCTGCCACACACACACACACCCTCTGCCACACACACACACACACACACACACACCCTCTGCCACACACACACACACACACCCTCTGCCACACCACACACCACCCTCTGCCACACACACACACACCCTCTGCCACACACACACACCCTCTGCCACACACACACACACACACACCCTCTGCCACACACACACACACACACACCCTCTGCTGCCACACACACACACACACTCACTCCTCTGCCACACACACACACCTCTCTGCCACACACACACACACACACCTCTGCCACACACACACCCACCCTCTGCCACACACACACACCCTCTGCACACACACACACACACCCCTCTGCCACACACACACACACCCTCTGCCACACACACACACACACACACACACCCTCTGCCACACACACACACCCTCTGCACACACACACACACCCTCTGCCACACACACACACACCCCCTGCCACACACACACACCCTCTGCACACACACACACACCCTCTGCCACACCACACACACACACACACACACACACCCTCTGCCACACACACACCCCTCTGCCACACACACACCCTCTGCCACACACACACACACACACACACACCCTCTGCACACACACACACACACCCTCTGCCCACACACACACACCCTCTGCCACACACACACACACCTCTGCCACACACACACCCTCTGCCACACACACACCCTCTGCCACACACACACCCTCTGCCACACACACACACCCCTCTGCCACACACACACACCCCCTCTGCCACACACACACACCCTCTGCACACACACACACCCCACACCCTCTGCCACACACACACACACACACACACACACCCACCCCCTCTGCCACACACACACACACCCCCTCTGCCACACACACACCCACCCTCTGCCACACACACACACACCCTCTGCCACACACACACACACACCCTCTGCCACACACACACACACCCTCTCTGCCACACACACACACACACACCCTCTGCCACACACACACCCTCTGCCACACCACACACACCCCTCTGCCACACACACACACCCCCTGCCACACACACACACCCCTGCCACACACACACACCCTCTGCCACACACACCACACACACCCTCTGCCACACACACACCCTCTGCCACCACACACACCCTCTGCACACACACACCCTCTGCCACACACACACACCCTCTGCCACACACACACACACACCCCTCTGCCACACACACACACACACCCTCTGCCACACACACACCACACACACACCCTCTGCCACACACACACCCTCTGCCATACCCACACACACCCTCTGCACACACACCCCTGCCACCACACACACACCCCTCTGCCACACACACACACCCTCTGCCACACACACACACACACCCTCTGCCACACCCACACACCCTCTGCCACACACACACACCCTCTGCCACACACACACACCCTCTGCCACACACACACACCCTCTGCCCTCTGCCACACACACACCCTGCCACACACCACACACACACCCTCTGCCACACACACACACACCCCTGCCACACACACACACCCTCTGCCACACACACACACACACACACCCTCTGCCACACACACACACCCTCTGCCACACCACACACACACACCCTCTGCACACACCACACACACCCTCTGCCACACCACACACCCTCTGCCACACACACACACCCTCTGCCACACACACACACCCTCTGCCACACACACACCCTGCCACACACACACACCCTCTGCCAGTGTAACAGTGTAACTTCCGGCCCTCCCTGGTCTCAACCAGCACACACACCACACACACACACCCTCTGCCACACACACACACACGCACCTCTGCACACACACACACTGCCCTCTGCCACACACACACCCTCTGCGAAAACACACACACACACACACCCTCTGCCACACACACACACACCCTCTGCCACACAGCAGGCACACCCTCTGCCACACACACACACCCTCTGCCACACACACACACCCTCTGCCACACACACACACCCTCTGCCACACACACACACCCTCTGCCACACACACACACCCTCTGCCACACACACACACCCTCTGCCACACACACACACCCTCTGCCACACACACACACACCCCTCTGCCACACACACACACCCTCTGCCCACACACACACACACACCTCTGCACACACACACACACACACCCTCTGCCACACACACACACCCTCCACACACACACACAAGGTTAACACCCTCTGCCACACACACACACCCTCTGCCACACACCACACACACACCCTCTGCCACACACACACACCCTCTGCCACGCACACACACACACACACACACACCCTCTGCCACACACACACACCCTCTGCCACACACACACACACACCCTCTGCCACACACACACACACACACACACCCTCTGCCACACACACACACACCCTCTGCCACACACACCACACACACACCCTCTGCCACACACACACACCCTCTGCCACACACACACACCCTCTGCCACACACACACCCTCTGCCACACACACACACCCTCTGCCACACACACACCCTCACACACACACACCCTCTGCCACACACACACACCCTCTGCCACACACACACACACACCTCTGCACACACACACACACCCTCTGCCATACACACACACACCCTCTGCCACACACACACACACCCTCTGCCACACACACCCTCTGCCACACACACACACCCTCTGCCACACACACACACCTCTGCCACACACACACACCCTCTGCCACACACACACACACACACCTCTGCCACACACACACACACCCTCTGCCACACACACACACACCTCTGCCACACACACACACCCTCTGCCACACACACACACCCTCTGCCACACACACACACCCTCTGCCACACACACCCACACACACACACCCCTCTGCCACACACACACACCCTCTGCCACACACACACACACACCCTCTGCCACACACACACACCCTATGCCACACACACACACCCTCTGCCACACACACACACCTCTCTGCCACACACACACACCACCCTCTGCCACAGTACACACACACACACACACCCTCTGCCACACACACACACCCTCTGCCACACACACACACACACACACACACACACACACACACACACACACACCTCAGTCTTGAGTTTGGAGTCGTAGTCCTTAAACAGACAGGTGTAGGCGTGCTGCAGCTGGGCAAGCTTCCTCCTGGAAGACATTATTAGTATCACCAAATGGATTAGTGTGTACCTCTCCTCAGTAATAACCAGGCGGTCAGTCTCTAGGTTGTGTGTGTACCTCTCCTCAGTAATAACCAGGCGGTCAGTCTCTAGGTTGTGTGTGTGTACCTCTCCTCAGTAATAACCAGGCGGTCAGTCTCTAGGTTGTGTGTGTGTACCTCTCCTCAGTAATAACCAGGCGGTCAGTCTCTAGGTTGTGTGTGTACCTCTCCTCAGTAATAACCAGGCGGTCAGTCTCTAGGTTGTGTGTGTACCTCTCCTCAGTAATAACCAGGCGGTCAGTCTCTAGGTTGTGTGTGTACCTCTCCTCAGTAATAACCAGGCGGTCAGTCTCTAGGTTGTGTGTGTACCTCTCCTCAGTAATAACCAGGCGGTCAGTCTCTAGGTTGTGTGTGTACCTCTCCTCAGTAATAACCAGGCGGTCAGTCTCTAGGTTGTGTGTGTACCTCTCCTCAGTAGTAACCAGGCGGTCAGTCTCTAGGTTGTGTGTGTACCTCTCCTCAGTAATAACCAGGCGGTCAGTCTCTAGGTTGTGTGTGTACTCTCCTCAGTAATAACCAGGCGGTCAGTCTCTAGGTTGTGTGTGTGTACCTCTCCTCAGTAATAACCAGGCGGTCAGTCTCTAGGTTGTGTGTGTACCTCTCCTCAGTAATAACCAGGCGGTCAGTCTCTAGGTTGTGTGTGTACCTCTCCTCAGTAATAACCAGGCGGTCAGTCTCTAGGTTGTGTGTGTACTCTCCTCAGTAATAACCAGGCGGTCAGTCTCTAGGTTGTGTGTGTACCTCTCCTCAGTAATAACCAGGCGGTCAGTCTCTAGGTTGTGTGTGTGTGTAGTCTCTCTCCTCAGTAATAACCAGGCAGTCAGTCTCTAGGTTGTGTGTGTGTGTACCTCTCCTCAGTAATAACCAGGCGGTCAGTCTCTAGGTTGTGTGTGTACCTCTCCTCAGTAATAACCAGGCAGTCAGTCTCTAGGTTGTGTGTGTGTGTGTACCTCTCCTCAGTAATAACCAGGCGGTCAGTCTCTAGGTTGTGTGTGTACCTCTCCTCAGTAATAACCAGGCGGTCAGTCTCTAGGTTGTGTGTGTACCTCTCCTCAGTAATAACCAGGCGGTCAGTCTTCAGGGCGGTCTCCAGGTTGTGTGTACCTCTCCTCAGTAATAACCAGGCAGTCAGTCTCCAGGTTGTGTGTGTGTGTACCTCTCCTCAGTAATAACCAGGCAGTCAGTCTCCAGGTTGTGTGTGTGTGTACCTCTCCTCAGTAATAACCAGGCGGTCAGTCTTCAGGGCGGTCTCCAGGTTGTGTGTGTGTGTACCTCTCCTCAGTAATAACCAGGCGGTCAGTCTCTAGGTTGTGTGTGTACCTCTCCTCAGTAATAACCAGGCGGTCAGTCTTCAGGGCGGTCTCCAGGTTGTGTGTGTGTGTACCTCTCCTCAGTAATAACCAGGCGGTCAGTCTCCAGGTTGTGTGTGTACCTCTCCTCAGTAATAACCAGGCGGTCAGTCTTCAGGGCGGTCTCCAGGTTGTGTGTGTGTGTGTGTGTGTACCTCTCCTCAGTAATAACCAGGCGGTCAGTCTTCAGGGCAGTCTCCAGGTTCTGTGTCTGCAGCAGTAGTTTGTCTACCGTCACAGAGTGCTGCTTCCTCTGTTGTTCCATCTCTCTCTCTGATGCTGCCAACGCCTCCCGAGTACTGCTCAGCCTAACACAGAGAGAGAGAGAGCGGTGCGTGTAGTGAGTGCCTGTTGAGGAAATCCCTGTCTGCCTACACAAAATTACAACCCACTACAGTCATCACATCAAGGAGGTCTCCACCACTACAGTCATCACATCAAGGAGGTCTCCACCACTACCTCATCACATCACGGAGAGTCTCCACCACTACAGTCATCACAACAAGGAGAGTCTCCACCACTACAGTCCTCACAACAAGGAGAGTCTCCACCACTACAGTCATCACAACAAGGAGAGTCTCCACCACTACAGTCCTCACAGGTACCCAGGCGGTCAGTCAAGGAGAGTCTCCACCACTACAGTCATCACATCAAGGAGAGTCTCCACCACTACAGTCATCACATCAAGGAGAGTCTCCACCACTACAGTCATCACATCAAGGAGAGTCTCCACCACTACCTCATCACATCAAGGAGAGTCTCCACCACTACAGTCATCACATCAAGGAGAGTCTCCACCACTACAGTCATCACATCAAGGAGAGTCTCCACCACTACCTGATAGAGGAAAATAAGTTTGAAATGACTAATTATGTATACATTCCAATCAGAAACTGACTAGTGCGAATGCTATAATGTACTGTCCCTCTTGCTCCCTTTCACAATTGTATATAATGTAGTCAAGAAGTTTAGTAACAATGAAGGTCTGTTCTTTAAGTTCATTCAGTTGTACAAATCTCCAGGTGGTGGGAACGGGCCATCTCCAAAATGGTCGGGAATGTTGATTTATGCTGACTGGCCTTGACTCGTGCTGATAACGCTGGAGGCTTGAGAATTAGAGGGGCCCTCTGTTTGTGAAATGGAAAGTTTGGAAAACGCTGACGTCATTTTCAGTTTATAACCTGTGGTAATGTGTGTGAGCATTTAGTACTCATCAAGAATAAATGCTGAACTTGTTTTTTAAGACTGGTCTCTTGCTAATTCATGCAAATGATAAACTTACAACTTATCATGAATTAGAAATGAGTGCGAATTTGATTACTTTGGTAATAAAACATAAGGGAATTTAAAAATTCCTCTATCACTACCTCATCACATCAGGAGAGTCTCCACCACTACAGTCATCACATCAAGGAGAGTCTCCACCACTACAGTCATCACATCAAGGAGAGTCTCCACCACTACAGTCATCACATCAAGGAGAGTCTCCACCACTACCTCATCACATCAAGGAGAGTCTCCACCACTACAGTCATCACATCAAGGAGAGTCTCCACCACTACAGTCATCACATCAAGGAGAGTCTCCACCACTACCTCATCACATCACGGAGAGTCTCCACCACTACAGTCATCACATCAAGGAGAGTCTCCACCACTACAGTCATCACATCAAGGAGAGTCTCCACCACTACAGTCATCACATCAAGGAGAGTCTCCACCACTACAGTCATCACAACAAGGAGAGTCTCCAGCCACTACAGTCATCACATCAAGGAGGTCTCCACCACTACCTCATCACATCAAGGAGAGTCTCCACCACTACAGTCATCACATCAAGGAGAGTCTCCACCACTACAGTCATCACATCAAGGAGAGTCTCCACCACTACAGTCATCACATCAAGGAGAGTCTCCACCACTACAGTCATCACATCAAGGAGAGTCTCCACCACTACAGTCATCACATCAAGGAGAGTCTCCACCACTACAGTCATCACATCAAGGAGAGTCTCCACCACTACCTCATCACATCAAGGAGAGTCTCCACCACTACAGTCATCACATCAAGGAGAGTCTCCACCACTACAGTCATCACATCAAGGAGAGTCTCCACCACTACCTCATCACAAGGAGAGTCTCCACCACTACAGTCATCACATCAAGGAGAGTCTCCACCACTACAGTCATCACATCAAGGAGAGTCTCCACCACTACAGTCATCACATCAAGGAGAGTCTCCACCACTACAGTCATCACAACAAGGAGAGTCTCTAGCCACTACAGTCATCACATCAAGGGGTCTCCACCACTACCTCATCACATCAAGGAGAGTCTCCACCACTACAGTCATCACAACAAGGAGAGTCTCCACCACTACAGTCATCACAACAAGGAGAGTCTCCACCACTACAGTCATCACATCAAGGAGAGTCTCCACCACTACCTCATCACATCAAGGAGAGTCTCCACCATACAGTCATCACATCAAGGAGAGTCTCCACCACTACAGTCATCACATCAAGGAGAGTCTCCACCACTACAGTCATCACAACAAGGAGAGTCTCCACCACTACAGTCATCACATCAAGGAGAGTCTCTAGCCACTACAGTCATCACATCAAGGGGGTCTCCACCACTACCTCATCACATCAAGGAGAGTCTCCACCACTACAGTCATCACAACAAGGAGAGTCTCCACCACTACCTCATCACATCAAGGAGAGTCTCCACCACTACAGTCATGACATCAAGGAGAGTCTCCACCACTACAGTCATCACAACAAGGAGAGTCTCCACCACTACCTCATCACATCAAGGAGAGTCTCCACCAGTACCTCATCACATCAAGGAGAGTCTCCACCACTACAGTCATCACAACAAGGAGAGTCTCCACCACTAGTCATCACATCAAGGAGAGTCTCCACCACTACAGTCATCACAACAAGGAGCGTCTCCACCACTACCTCATCACATCTAGGAGAGTCTCCACCAGTACCTCATCACATCAAGGAGAGTCTCCACCAGTACCAGTCATCACATCAAGGAGAGTCTCCACCACTACAGTCATCACAACAAGGAGAGTCTCTAGCCACTACAGGCATCACATCAAGGGGGTCTCCACCACTACCTCATCACATCAAGGAGAGTCTCCACCACTACAGTCATCACAACAAGGAGAGTCTCCATCACTACCTCATCACATCAAGGAGGTCTCCATCACTACCTCATCACATCAAGGAGAGTCTCCATCACTACCTCATCACATCAGTCTCCATCACTACCTCATCACATCAAGGAGGTCTCCATCACTACCTCATCACATCAAGGAGGTCTCCATCACTACCTCATCACATCAAGGAGAGTCTCCACCACTACAGTCATCACATCAAGGAGAGTCTCCACCACTACAGTCATTCAAGGAGAGTCTCCACCACTACAGTCATCACAACAAGGAGAGTCTCCACCACTACAGTCATCACATCAAGGAGAGTCTCCACCACTACAGTCATCACATCAAGGAGTCTCCACCACTACAGTCATCACATCAAGGAGAGTCTCCACCACTACAGTCATCACATCAAGGAGAGTCTCCACCACTACAGTCATCACAACAAGGAGAGTCTCTAGCCACTACAGTCATCACATCAAGGGGGTCTCCACCACTACCTCATCACATCAAGGAGAGTCTCCACCACTACAGTCATCACATCAAGGAGAGTCTCCACCACTACAGTCATCACATCAAGGAGAGTCTCCACCACTACCTGATAGAGGAAAATAAGTTTGAAATGACTAATTATGTATACATTCCAATCAGAAACTGACTAGTGCGAATGCTATAATGTACTGTCCCTCTTGCTCCCTTTCACAATTGTATATAATGTAGTCAAGAAGTTTAGTAACAATGAAGGTCTGTTCTTTAAGTTCATTCAGTTGTACAAATCTCCAGGTGGTGGGAACGGGCCATCTCCAAAATGGTCGGGAATGTTGATTTATGCTGACTGGCCTTGACTTCGTGCTGATAACGCGGAGGCTTGAGAATTAGAGGGGCCTCTGTTTGTGAAATGGAAAGTTTGGAAAACGCTGACGTCATTTTCAGTTTATAACCTGTGGTAATGTGTGAGCATTTAGTACTCATCAAGAATAAATGCTGAACTTGTTTTTTAAGACTGGTCTCTTGCTAATTCATGCAAATGATAAACTTACAACTTATCATGAATTAGAAATGAGTGCGAATTTGATTGGCTTTGGTAATAAAACATAAGGGAATTTAAAAATTCCTCTATCACTACCTCATCACATCACGGAGAGTCTCCACCACTACAGTCATCACATCAAGGAGAGTCTCCACCACTACAGTCATCACATCAAGGAGAGTCTCCACCACTACAGTCATCACATCAAGGAGAGTCTCCACCACTACCTCATCACATCAAGGAGAGTCTCCACCACTACAGTCATCACATCAAGGAGAGTCTCCACCACTACAGTCATCACATCAAGGAGAGTCTCCACCACTACCTCATCACATCACGGAGAGTCTCCACCACTACAGTCATCACATCAAGGAGAGTCTCCACCACTACAGTCATCACATCAAGGAGAGTCTCCACCACTACAGTCATCACATCAAGGAGAGTCTCCACCACTACAGTCATCACAACAAGGAGAGTCTCTAGCCACTACAGTCATCACATCAAGGGGGTCTCCACCACTACCTCATCACATCAAGGAGAGTCTCCACCACTACAGTCATCACAACAAGGAGAGTCTCCACCACTACAGTCATCACAACAAGGAGAGTCTCCACCACTACAGTCATCACATCAAGGAGAGTCTCCACCACTACAGTCATCACATCAAGGAGAGTCTCCACCACTACAGTCATCACATCAAGGAGAGTCTCCACCACTACAGTCATCACATCAAGGAGAGTCTCCACCACTACCTCATCACATCAAGGAGAGTCTCCACCACTACAGTCATCACATCAAGGAGAGTCTCCACCACTACAGTCATCACATCAAGGAGAGTCTCCACCACTACCTCATCACGGAGAGTCTCCACCACTACAGTCATCACATCAAGGAGAGTCTCCACCACTACAGTCATCACATCAAGGAGAGTCTCCACCACTACAGTCATCACATCAAGGAGAGTCTCCACCACTACAGTCATCACAACAAGGAGAGTCTCTAGCCACTACAGTCATCACATCAAGGGGGTCTCCACCACTACCTCATCACATCAAGGAGAGTCTCCACCACTACAGTCATCACAACAAGGAGAGTCTCCACCACTACAGTCATCACAACAAGGAGAGTCTCCACCACTACAGTCATCACATCAAGGAGAGTCTCCACCACTACCTCATCACATCAAGGAGAGTCTCCACCACTACAGTCATCACATCAAGGAGAGTCTCCACCACTACAGTCATCACATCAAGGAGAGTCTCCACCACTACAGTCATCACAACAAGGAGAGTCTCCACCACTACAGTCATCACATCAAGGAGAGTCTCTAGCCACTACAGTCATCACATCAAGGGGGTCTCCACCACTACCTCATCACATCAAGGAGAGTCTCCACCACTACAGTCATCACAACAAGGAGAGTCTCCACCACTACCTCATCACATCAAGGAGAGTCTCCACCACTACAGTCATGACATCAAGGAGAGTCTCCACCACTACAGTCATCACAACAAGGAGAGTCTCCACCACTACCTCATCACATCAAGGAGAGTCTCCACCAGTACCTCATCACATCAAGGAGAGTCTCCACCACTACAGTCATCACAACAAGGAGAGTCTCCACCACTACCTCATCACATCAAGGAGAGTCTCCACCACTACAGTCATCACAACAAGGAGCGTCTCCACCCACCTCATCACATCTAGGAGAGTCTCCATCAGTACCTCATCACATCAAGGAGAGTCTCCACCAGTACCTCATCACATCAAGGAGAGTCTCCACCACTACAGTCATCACAACAAGGAGAGTCTCTAGCCACTACAGGCATCACATCAAGGGGTCTCCACCACTACCTCATCACATCAAGGAGAGTCTCCACCACTACAGTCATCACAACAAGGAGAGTCTCCATCACTACCTCATCACATCAAGGAGAGTCTCCATCACTACCTCATCACATCAAGGAGAGTCTCCATCACTACCTCATCACATCAAGGAGGTCTCCATCACTACTCATCACATCAAGGAGGTCTCCATCACTACCTCATCACATCAAGGAGAGTCTCCATCACTACCTCATCACATCAAGGAGAGTCTCCACCACTACAGTCATCACAACAAGGAGAGTCTCCACCACTACAGTCATCACAACAAGGAGAGTCTCCACCACTACAGTCATCACATCAAGGAGAGTCTCCACCACTACAGTCATCACATCAAGGAGAGTCTCCACCACTACAGTCATCACATCAAGAGAGTCTCCACCACTACAGTCATCACATCAAGGAGAGTCTCCACCACTACAGTCATCACATCAAGGAGAGTCTCCACCACTACAGTCATCACATCAAGGAGAGTCTCTAGCCACTACAGTCATCACATCAAGGGGTCTCCACCACTACCTCATCACATCAAGGAGAGTCTCCACCACTACAGTCATCACAACAAGGAGAGTCTCCACCACTACAGTCATCACAACAAGGAGAGTCTCCACCACTACAGTCCTCACATCAAGGAGAGTCTCCACCACTACAGTCATCACATCAAGGAGAGTCTCCACCACTACAGTCATCACATCAAGGAGAGTCTCCACCACTACAGTCATCACATCAAGGAGAGTCTCCACCACTACCTCATCACATCAAGGAGAGTCTCCACCACTACAGTCATCACATCAAGGAGAGTCTCCACCACTACAGTCATCACATCAAGGAGAGTCTCCACCACTACCTCATCACACGGAGAGTCTCCACCACTACAGTCATCACATCAAGGAGAGTCTCCACCACTACAGTCATCACATCAAGGAGAGTCTCCACCACTACAGTCATCACATCAAGGAGAGTCTCCACCACTACAGTCATCACAACAAGGAGAGTCTCTAGCCACTACAGTCATCACATCAAGGGAGTCTCCACCACTACCTCATCACATCAAGGAGAGTCTCCACCACTACAGTCATCACAACAAGGAGAGTCTCCACCACTACAGTCATCACAACAAGGAGAGTCTCCACCACTACAGTCATCACATCAAGGAGAGTCTCCACCACTACCTCATCACATCAAGGAGAGTCTCCACCACTACAGTCATCACATCAAGGAGAGTCTCCACCACTACAGTCATCACATCAAGGAGAGTCTCCACCACTACAGTCATCACATCAAGGAGAGTCTCCACCACTACAGTCATCACATCAAGGAGAGTCTCTAGCCACTACAGTCATCACATCAAGGGGGTCTCCACCACTACCTCATCACATCAAGGAGAGTCTCCACCACTACAGTCATCACATCAAGGAGAGTCTCCACCACTACAGTCATCACAACAAGGAGAGTCTCCACCACTACCTCATCACATCAAGGAGAGTCTCCACCACTACAGTCATGACATCAAGGAGAGTCTCCACCACTACAGTCATCACAACAAGGAGAGTCTCCACCACTACCTCATCACATCAAGGAGAGTCTCCACCACTACCTCATCACATCAAGGAGAGTCTCCACCACTACAGTCATCACAACAAGGAGAGTCTCCACCACTACCTCATCACATCAAGGAGAGTCTCCACCACTACAGTCATCACAACAAGGAGCGTCTCCACCACTACCTCATCACATCTAGGAGAGTCTCCACCAGTACCTCATCACATCAAGGAGAGTCTCCACCAGTACCTCATCACATCAAGGAGAGTCTCCACCACTACAGTCATCACAACAAGGAGAGTCTCTAGCCACTACAGTCATCACATCAAGGGGTCTCCACCACTACCTCATCACATCAAGGAGAGTCTCCACCACTACAGTCATCACATCAAGGAGAGTCTCCATCACTACCTCATCACATCAAGGAGGTCTCCATCACTACCTCATCACATCAAGGAGGTCTCCATCACTACCTCATCACATCAAGGAGGTCTCCATCACTACCTCATCACATCAAGGAGGTCTCCATCACTACCTCATCACATCAAGGAGGTCTCCATCACTACCTCATCACATCAAGGAGAGTCTCCACCACTACAGTCATCACATCAAGGAGAGTCTCCACCACTACAGTCATCACAACAAGGAGAGTCTCCACCACTACAGTCATCACAACAAGGAGAGTCTCCACCACTACAGTCATCACATCAAGGAGAGTCTCCACCACTACAGTCATCACATCAAGGAGAGTCTCCACCACTACAGTCATCACATCAAGGAGAGTCTCCACCACTACAGTCATCACATCAAGGAGAGTCTCCACCACTACAGTCATCACAACAAGGAGAGTCTCCACCACTACAGTCATCACATCAAGGAGAGTCTCCACCACTACAGTCATCACAACAAGGAGAGTCTCCACCACTACAGTCATCACATCAAGGAGAGTCTCCACCACTACAGTCATCACAACAAGGAGAGTCTCCACCACTACAGTCATCACATCAAGGAGAGTCTCTAGCCACTACAGTCATCACATCAAGGGGGTCTCCACCACTACCTCATCACATCAAGGAGAGTCTCCACCACTACCTCCATCACATCAAGGAGAGTCTCCACCACTACAGTCATCACAACAAGGAGAGTCTCCACCACTACCTCATCACATCAAGGAGAGTCTCCACCACTACAGTCATCACATCAAGGAGAGTCTCCACCACTACCTCATCACATCACGGAGAGTCTCCACCACTACAGTCATCACATCAAGGAGAGTCTCCACCACTACAGTCATCACATCAAGGAGAGTCTCCACCACTACAGTCATCACATCAAGGAGAGTCTCTAGCCACTACAGTCATCACATCAAGGGGGTCTCCACCACTACCTCATCACATCAAGGAGAGTCTCCACCACTACAGTCATCACAACAAGGAGAGTCTCCACCACTACAGTCATCACAACAAGGAGAGTCTCCACCACTACAGTCATCACATCAAGGAGAGTCTCCACCACTACCTCATCACATCAAGGAGAGTCTCTAGCCACTACAGTCATCACATCAAGGGGTCTCCACCACTACCTCATCACATCAAGGAGAGTCTCCACCACTACAGTCATCACAACAAGGAGAGTCTCCACCACTACAGTCATCACAACAAGGAGAGTCTCCACCACTACAGTCATCACATCAAGGAGAGTCTCCACCACTACCTCATCACATCAAGGAGAGTCTCACCACTACAGTCATCACATCAAGGAGAGTCTCCACCACTACAGTCATCACATCAAGGAGAGTCTCCACCACTACAGTCATCACAACAAGGAGAGTCTCCACCACTACAGTCATCACATCAAGGAGAGTCTCTAGCCACTACAGTCATCACATCAAGGGGGTCTCCACCACTACCTCATCACATCAAGGAGAGTCTCCACCACTACAGTCATCACATCAAGGAGAGTCTCCACCACTATAGTCATCACAACAAGGAGAGTCTCCACCACTACTCATCACATCAAGGAGAGTCTCCACCACTACAGTCATCACATCAAGGAGAGTCTCCACCACTACCTCATCACATCAAGGAGAGTCTCCACCACTACAGCATCACATCAAGGAGAGTCTCCACCACTACAGTCATCACAACAAGGAGAGTCTCCACCACTACAGTCATCACATCAAGGAGAGTCTCCACCACTACAGTCATCACAACAAGGAGAGTCTCCACCACTACAGTCATCACATCAAGGAGAGTCTCCACCACTACAGTCATCACAACAAGGAGAGTCTCCACCACTACAGTCATCACATCAAGGAGAGTCTCTAGCCACTACAGTCATCACATCAAGGGGGTCTCCACCACTACCTCATCACATCAAGGAGAGTCTCCACCACTACAGTCATCACATCAAGGAGAGTCTCCACCACTACCTCATCACATCAAGGAGAGTCTCCACCACTACAGTCATCACATCAAGGAGAGTCTCCACCACTACAGTCATCACATCAAGGAGAGTCTCCACCACTACCTCATCACATCACGGAGAGTCTCCACCACTACAGTCATCACATCAAGGAGAGTCTCCACCACTACAGTCATCACATCAAGGAGAGTCTCCACCACTACAGTCATCACATCAAGGAGAGTCTCCACCACTACAGTCATCACAACAAGGAGAGTCTCTAGCCACTACAGTCATCACATCAAGGGGGTCTCCACCACTACCTCATCACATCAAGGAGAGTCTCCACCACTACAGTCATCACAACAAGGAGAGTCTCCACCACTACAGTCATCACAACAAGGAGAGTCTCCACCACTACAGTCATCACATCAAGGAGAGTCTCCACCACTACCTCATCACATCAAGGAGAGTCTCCACCACTACAGTCATCACATCAAGGAGAGTCTCCACCACTACAGTCATCACATCAAGGAGAGTCTCCACCACTACAGTCATCACAACAAGGAGAGTCTCCACCACTACAGTCATCACATCAAGGAGAGTCTCTAGCCACTACAGTCATCACATCAAGGGGGTCTCCACCACTACCTCATCACATCAAGGAGAGTCTCCACCACTACAGTCATCACATCAAGGAGAGTCTCCACCACTATAGTCATCACAACAAGGAGAGTCTCCACCACTACCTCATCACATCAAGGAGAGTCTCCACCACTACAGTCATGACATCAAGGAGAGTCTCCACCACTACAGTCATCACAACAAGGAGAGTCTCCACCACTACCTCATCACATCAAGGAGAGTCTCCACCAGTACCGCATCACATCAAGGAGAGTCTCCACCACTACAGTCATCACAACAAGGAGAGTCTCCACCACTACCTCATCACATCAAGGAGAGTCTCCACCACTACAGTCATGACATCAAGGAGAGTCTCCACCACTACAGTCATCACAACAAGGAGAGTCTCCACCACTACCTCATCATCATCAAGGAGAGTCTCCACCAGTACCGCATCACATCAAGGAGAGTCTCCACCACTACAGTCATCACAACAAGGAGAGTCTCCACCACTACCTCATCACATCAAGGAGAGTCTCCACCACTACAGTCATCACATCAAGGAGAGTCTCCACCACTACAGTCATCACATCAAGGAGAGTCTCCACCACTACAGTCATCACATCAAGGAGAGTCTCCACCACTACCTCATCACATCAAGGAGAGTCTCCACCAGTACCTCATCACATCAAGGAGAGTCTCCACCACTACCTCATCACATCAAGGTCTCCATCACTACCTCATCACATCAAGGAGGTCTCCACCACTACAGTCATCACATCAAGGAGAGTCTCCACCACTACAGTCATCACAACAAGGAGAGTCTCCACCACTACAGTCATCACAAGGAGAGTCTCCACCACTACAGTCATCACATCAAGGAGAGTCTCCACCACTACAGTCATCACATCAAGGAGAGTCTCCACCACTACAGTCATCACAACAAGGAGAGTCTCCACCACTACAGTCATCACATCAAGGAGAGTCTCCACCACTACAGTCATCACAACAAGGAGAGTCTCCACCACTACAGTCATCACATCAAGGAGAGTCTCCACCACTACAGTCATCACAACAAGGAGAGTCTCCACCACTACAGTCATCACATCAAGGAGAGTCTCCACCACTACAGTCATCACAACAAGGAGAGTCTCCACCACTACAGTCATCACATCAAGGAGAGTCTCCACCACTACAGTCATCACAACAAGGAGAGTCTCCACCACTACAGTCATCACATCAAGGAGAGTCTCTAGCCACTACAGTCATCACATCAAGGAGGTCTCCATCACTACCTCATCACAACAAGGAGAGTCTCTAGCCACTACAGTCATCACATCAAGGGGGTCTCCACCACTACCTCATCACATCAAGGAGAGTCTCCACCACTACAGTCATCACAACAAGGAGAGTCTCCACCACTACAGTCATCACAACAAGGAGAGTCTCCACCACTACAGTCATCACATCAAGGAGAGTCTCCACCACTACCTCATCACATCAAGGAGAGTCTCCACCACTACAGTCATGACATCAAGGAGAGTCTCCACCACTACAGTCATCACAACAAGGAGAGTCTCCACCACTACCTCATCACATCAAGGAGAGTCTCCACCAGTACCGCATCACATCAAGGAGAGTCTCCACCACTACAGTCATCACAACAAGGAGAGTCTCCACCACTACCTCATCACATCAAGGAGAGTCTCCACCACTACAGTCATCACAACAAGGAGCGTCTCCACCACTACCTCATCACATCAAGGAGAGTCTCCACCAGTACCTCATCACATCAAGGAGAGTCTCCACCAGTACCTCATCACATCAAGGAGAGTCTCCACCACTACCTCATCACATCAAGGAGGTCTCCATCACTACCTCATCACATCAAGGAGGTCTCCATCACTACCTCATCACATCAAGGAGGTCTCCATCACTACCTCATCACATCAAGGAGAGTCTCCACCACTACAGTCATCACATCAAGGAGAGTCTCCACCACTACAGTCATCACAACAAGGAGAGTCTCCACCACTACAGTCATCACAACAAGGAGAGTCTCCACCACTACAGTCATCACATCAAGGAGAGTCTCCACCACTACAGTCATCACATCAAGGAGAGTCTCCACCACTACAGTCATCACAACAAGGAGAGTCTCCACCACTACAGTCATCACAACAAGGAGAGTCTCCACCACTACAGTCATCACATCAAGGAGAGTCTCCACCACTACAGTCATCACATCAAGGAGAGTCTCCACCACTACAGTCATCACATCAAGGAGAGTCTCCACCACTACAGTCATCACAACAAGGAGAGTCTCCACCACTACAGTCATCACATCAAGGAGAGTCTCCACCACTACAGTCATCACAACAAGGAGAGTCTCCACCACTACAGTCATCACATCAAGGAGAGTCTCCACCACTACAGTCATCACAACAAGGAGAGTCTCCACCACTACAGTCATCACATCAAGGAGAGTCTCCACCACTACAGTCATCACAACAAGGAGAGTCTCCACCACTACAGTCATCACATCAAGGAGAGTCTCTAGCCACTACAGTCATCACATCAAGGGGGTCTCCACCACTACCTCATCACATCAAGGAGAGTCTCCACCACTACAGTCATCACATCAAGGAGAGTCTCCACCACTACAGTCATCACATCAAGGAGAGTCTCCACCACTACAGTCATCACAACAAGGAGAGTCTCCACCACTACAGTCATCACATCAAGGAGAGTCTCCACCACTACAGTCATCACATCAAGGAGAGTCTCCACCACTACAGTTATGACATCAAGGAGAGTCTCCACCACTACAGTCATCACAACAAGGAGAGTCTCCACCACTACCTCATCACATCAAGGAGAGTCTCCACCAGTACCTCATCACATCAAGGAGAGTCTCCACCACTACAGTCATCACATCAAGGAGAGTCTCCAACACTACAGTCATCACAACAAGGAGAGTCTCCACCACTACAGTCATCACATCAAGGAGAGTCTCCACCACTACAGTCATCACATCAAGGAGAGTCTCCACCACTACAGTCATCACATCAAGGAGAGTCTCCACCAGTACCTCATCACATCAAGGAGAGTCTCCACCAGTACCTCATCACATCAAGGAGAGTCTCCACCAGTACCTCATCACATCAAGGAGAGTCTCCACCAGTACCTCATCACATCAAGGAGAGTCTCCACCACTACAGTCATGACATCAAGGAGAGTCTCCACCACTACAGTCATCACAACAAGGAGAGTCTCCACCACTACCTCATCACATCAAGGAGAGTCTCCACCAGTACCTCATCACATCAAGGAGAGTCTCCACCACTACAGTCATCACAACAAGGAGAGTCTCCACCACTACCTCATCACATCAAGGAGAGTCTCCACCACTACAGTCATCACATCAAGGAGAGTCTCCACCACTACAGTCATCACATCAAGGAGAGTCTCCACCACTACCTCATCACATCACGGAGAGTCTCCACCACTACAGTCATCACAACAAGGAGAGTCTCCACCACTACAGTCCTCACAACAAGGAGAGTCTCCACCACTACAGTCCTCACATCAAGGAGAGTCTCCACCACTAACTCATCACAACAAGGAGAGTCTCCACCACTACAGTCATCACATCAAGGAGAGTCTCCACCACTACCTCATCACAGCAAGGAGAGTCTCCACCACTACAGTCATCACATCAAGGAGGTCTCCACCACTACCTCATCACATCAAGGAGAGTCTCCATCACTACAGTCATCACAACAAGGAGAGTCTCCACCACTACCTCATCACATCAAGGAGGTCTCCACCACTACCTCATCACATCAAGGAGAGTCTCCATCACTACAGTCATCACAACAAGGAGAGTCTCCACCACTACCTCATCACATCAAGGAGAGTCTCCACCACTACAGTCATCACATCAAGGAGGTCTCCATCACTACCTCATCACATCAAGGAGAGTCTCCACCACTACCTCATCACATCAAGGAGAGTCTCCACCACTACCTCATCACATCAAGGAGAGTCTCCATCACTACAGTCCTCACAACAAGGAGCGTCTCCACCACTACCTCATCACATCAAGGAGGTCTCCACCACTACCTCATCACATCAAGGAGAGTCTCCACCACTACCTCATCACATCAAGGAGGTCTCCACCACTACCTCATCACATCAAGGAGAGTCTCCACCACTACGTCATCACAACAAGGAGAGTCTCCACCACTACAGTCATCACAACAAGGAGAGTCTCCACCACTACAGTCATCACATCAAGGAGAGTCTCCACCACTACCTCATCACATCAAGGAGAGTCTCCACCACTACAGTCATCACATCAAGGAGTCTCCACCACTACAGTCATCACATCAAGGAGAGTCTCCACCACTATCTCATCACATCAAGGAGGTCTCCACCACTACAGTCACATCAAGGAGAGTCTCCACCACTACAGTCATCACATCAAGGAGAGTCTCCACCACTACCTCATCACATCACGGAGAGTCTCCACCACTACAGTCATCACATCAAGGAGAGTCTCCACCACTACAGTCATCACAACAAGGAGAGTCTCCACAACTACCACCCGCCCGTTCCCCAGACCTGAATCCAATTGAGCACATCTGGGACATCATGTCTCACTCCATCCACAGACTGTCCAGGAGTTGGCGGATGCTTTAGTCCAGGTCTGGGAGGAGATCCCTCAGGAGACCATCCGCCACCTCATCAGGAGCATGCCCAGGTGTTGTAGTGAGGTCATACAGGCACGTGGAGGCCACACACACTACTGAGCCTCATTTTGACTAGTTTTAAGGACATTACATCAAAGTTGGATCAGCCTGTAGTGTGGTTTTCCATTTTAATGCTGAGTGTGACTCCAAATCCAGACCTCCATGGGTTGATACATTTGATTTCCATTGATAATTTGTGTGATTTTGTTGTCAGCACATTCAACTATGTAAAGAAAAAAGTATTTAATAGAATAGTATTTAATAGAATATTTCATTCATTCAGATCTTGGATGTGTTATTTTAGTGTTCCATTTATTTTTTTGATAAAACACTATGGTGGTAATACATTATAAATGTGTTTCCCAGTGTACCCTGATTCATGTTAAATTAAATGTTCTCTCTTACTATAGCTTTGACGTAGCAAAAACAGGAAGGCTTCCTGTCTGATATACAGCAACATGCTGATCGAGGTCTGTACCAGCTTCGGATCAGGCTGCATTAGCTATCTGGTTACAGATTAGTGGCGAAAGAGATTTATTTTAGACACAACTTGCGAAGAAAAAAAACTAGCTTTTTGCAGACAGTAAGATACAAACTACAAACACAAACTAATAGTGGAATTATAGAACACAGTAGAAATCAGCATCGCTGTCACCAACATCTGCAGCATTGACCATGTGACCGTGCATACTGTCACCATGTGACCGTGCATACTGTCCCCGCACCATGTGACCGTGCATACTGTCCCCAACACCATGTGACCGTGCATACTGTCACCGACACCATGTGACCGTGCATACTGTCACCATGTGACCGTGCATACTGTCACCAACATCATGTGACCGTGCATACTGTCATCATGTGACCGTGCATACTGTCCCGGCATCATGTGACCGTGCATACTGTCCCTACATCATGTGACCGTGCATACTGTCATCATGTGACCGTGCATACTGTCACCGACACCATGTGACCGTGCATACTGTCCCGACATCATGTGACCGTGCATACTGTCCCCAACATCATGTGACCGTGCATACTGTCACCGACATCATGTGACCGTGCATACTGTCATCATGTGACCGTGCATACTGTCACCTACATCATGTGACCGTGCATACTGTCACCGACATCATGTGACCGTGCATACTGTCCCTGCATCATGTGACCGTGCATACTGTCCCTGCATCATGTGACCGTGCATACTGTCACCATGTGACCGTGCATACTGTCACCAACATCATGTGACCGTGCATACTGTCACCATGTGACCGTGCATACTGTCACCAACATCATGTGACCGTGCATACTGTCACCATGTGACTGTGCATACTGTCACCAACATCATGTGACTGTGCATACTGTCACCGACATCATGTGACTGTGCATACTGTCACCGACATCATGTGACCGTGCATACTGTCCCTGCATCTGCAGCATTGACCATGTGACCGTGCATATTGTCCCTGCGAGTGGTTGTTGTGACTCAGGGTAGCTGAGTGACAGGGGTGTTCGTGGAAAGAGACAAGGAGAGAGGGGACTGACGTAGCAGAGACAAGGAGAGAGAGGACTGACGTAGCAGAGACAAGGAGAGAGAGGACTGACGTAGCAGAGACAAGGAGAGAGGGGACTGACGTAGCAGAGACAAGGAGAGAGAGGACTGACGTAGCAGAGACAAGGAGAGAGAGGACTGACGTAGCAGAGACAAGGAGAGAGAGGACTGACGTAGCAGAGACAAGGAGAGAGAGGACTGACGTAGCAGAGACAAGAGAGAGAGGACTGACGTAGCAGAGACAAGGAGAGAGAGGACTGACGTAGCAGAGACAAGGAGAGAGGGGACTGACGTAGCAGAGACAAGGAGAGAGAGGACTGACGTAGCAGAGACAAGGAGAGAGGGGACTGACGTAGCAGAGATAAGGACAGCACCAGTAGAGAGTAAAACCCAAACCGGTCTCCCATCAGCACCAGTATAGAGTAAAACCCAAACCGGTCTCCCAGCAGCACCAGTATAGAGTAAAACCCAAACCGGTCTCCCATCAGCACCAGTATAGAGTAAAACCCAAACCGGTCTCCCATCAGCACCAGTAGAGAGTAAAACCCAAACCGGTCTCCCAGCAGCACCAGTATAGAGTAAAACCCAAACCGGTCTCCCAGCAGCACCAGTAGAGAGTAAAACCCAAACCGGTCTCCCAGCAGCACCAGTAGAGAGTAAAACCCAAACCGGTCTCCCATCAGCACCAGTATAGAGTAAAACCCAAACCGGTCTCCCAGCAGCACCAGTAGAGAGTAAAACCCAAACCGGTCTCCCAGCAGCACCAGTAGAGAGTAAAACCCAAACCGGTCTCCTATCAGCACCAGTAGAGAGTAAAACCCAAACCGGTCTCCCATCAGCACCAGTATAGAGTAAAACCCAAACCGGTCTCCCAGCAGCACCAGTAGAGAGTAAAACCCAAACCGGTCTCCCAGCAGCACCAGTAATTGTCATACCTGTCGTCCAGGATGTTGCGGTCCTGCTGGCTCCGGTCCAAACAGCTCTGTCTCTCTCTCAGCTCTCCCAGGAGAGACGTCACCTGGGCCTTCAGCGCCTCGACATCCTTATCCAGCTGAACACACAGACAGACAGATAGTACTGAAAGGACCAGGCAGTAGTACTGAAAGGACCAGGCAGTAGGACTGTCAGACAGACAGATAGTACTGAAAGGACCAGGCAGTAGTACTGTCAGACAGACAGATAGTACTGAAAGGACCAGGCAGTAGTACTGTCAGACAGACAGATAGTACTGAAAGGACCAGACAGTAGGACTGTCAGACAGACAGATAGTACTGAAAGGACCAGGCAGTAGTACTGTCAGACAGACAGATAGTACTGAAAGGACCAGGCAGTAGTACTGTCAGACAGACAGATAGTACTGAAAGGACCAGACAGTAGGACTGTCAGACAGACAGATAGTACTGAAAGGACCAGGCAGTAGTACTGTCAGACAGACAGATAGTACTGAAAGGACCAGGCAGTAGTACTGTCAGACAGACAGATAGTACTGAAAGGACCAAAGTAGGACTGTCAGACAGACAGATAGTACTGAAAGGACCAGGCAGTAGTACTGTCAGACAGACAGATAAACTGAAAGGACCAGGCAGTAGGACTGTCAGACAGACAGATAGTACTGAAAGGACCAGACAGTAGGACTGAAAGGACCAGGCAGTAGGACTGTCAGACAGACAGATAGGACTGAAAGGACCAGGCAGTAGGACTGTCAGACAGACAGATAGGACTGAAAGGACCAAAGTAGTACTGTCAGACAGACAGATAGGACTGAAAGGACCAGGCAGTAGGACTGTCAGACAGACAGATAGGACTGAAAGGACCAGGCAGTAGGACTGAAAGGACCAGGCAGTAGGACTGAAAGGACCAGGCAGTAGGACTGTCAGACAGACAGATAGGACTGAAAGGACCAGACAGTAGGACTGAAAGGACCAGGCAGTAGGACTGTCAGACACACAGATAGTACTGAAAGGACCAGACAGTAGGACTGAAAGGACCAGACAATAGGACTGAAAGGACCAGACAGTAGTACTGAAAGGACCAGACAGTAGCACTGTCAGACAGACAGATAGTACTGAAAGGACCAGGCAGTAGGACTGTCAGACAGACAGATAGTACTGAAAGGACCAGGCAGTAGTACTGAAAGGACCAGACAGTAGGAGGACTGAAAGGACCAGGCAGTAGGACTGAAAGGACCAGGCAGTAGGACTGAAAGGACCAGGCAGTAGGACTGAAAGGACCAGACAGTAGGACTGAAAGGATAGTAGGACTGAAAGGACCAGGCAGTAGGACTGAAAGGACCAGGCAGTAGGACTGAAAGGACCAGGCAGTAGGACTGAAAGGACCAGGCAGTAGGACTGAAAGGACCAGGCAGTAGGACTGTCAGACAGACAGATAGGACTGAAAGGACCAGACAGTAGGACTGAAAGGACCAGACAGTAGGACTGAAAGGACCAGACAGTAGGACTGTCAGACAGACAGTAGGACTGAAAGGACCAGACAGTAGGACTGAAAGGACCAGGCAGTAGGACTGAAAGGACCAGACAGTAGGACTGAAAGGACCAGACAGTAGGACTGAAAGGACCAGGCAGTAGGACTGTCAGACAGACAGATAGGACTGAAAGGACCAGACAGTAGGACTGAAAGGACCAGACAGTAGGACTGTCAGACAGACAGTAGGACTGAAAGGACCAGACAGTAGGACTGAAAGGACCAGACAGTAGGACTGAAAGGACCAGACAGTAGGACTGAAAGGACCAGACAGTAGGACTGAAAGGACCAGACAGTAGGACTGTAAGACAGACAGATAGTACTGAAAGGACCAGGCAGTAGTACTGTCAGACAGACAGATAGTACTGAAAGGACCAGACAGTAGGACTGAAAGGAACAGACAGTAGGACTGAAAGGACCAGACAGTAGGACTGAAAGGACCAGACAGTAGGACTGTCAGACAGACAGATAGTACTGAAAGGACCAGGCAGTAGTACTGAAAGGACCAGACAGTAGGACTGAAAGGACCAGACAGTAGGACTGAAAGGACCAGACAGTAGGACTGAAAGGACCAGACAGTAGGACTGAAAGGACCAGACAGTAGGACTGAAAGGACCAGACAGTAGGACTGAAAGGACCAGACAGTAGGACTGAAAGGACCAGACAGTAGGACTGTCAGACAGACAGTAGGACTGAAAGGACCAGGCAGTAGTACTGAAAGGACCAGGCAGTAGGACTGAAAGGACCAGACAGTAGGACTGTCAGACAGACAGATAGTACTGAAAGGACCAGGCAGTAGGACTGAAAGGACCAGGCAGTAGGACTGTCAGACAGACAGATAGTGTGTACCTGGGTACAGTGTGTGTGTAGTGTGTGTGTGTGTGTGTGTGTGTGTACCTGGGTACAGTGTGGGTGTGTGTGTGTGTACCTGGGTACAGTGTGTGTGTAGTGTGTGTGTACCTGGGTACAGTGTGTGTAGTGTGTGTGTACAGTGTGTGTAGTGTGTACCTGGGTACAGTGTGTGTAGTGTGTGTGTGTACCTGGGTACAGTGTGTGTGTAGTGTGTACCTGGGTACAGTGTGTGTAGTGTGTGTGTGTGTGTAGTGTGTACCTGGGTAGTGTGTACCTGGGTACAGTGTGTGTGTAGTATGTGTGTGTGTGTGTGTGTGTGTGTGTGTGTGTGTAGTGTGTACCTGGGTACAGTGTGTGTGTGTGTGTGTGTGTACCTGGGCACAGTGAGTGTGTACCTGGGCACAGTGAGTGTGTACCTGGGCACAGTGAGTGTGTACCTGGGTACAGTGTGTGTGTGTAGTGTGTGTACCTGGGTACAGTGTGTGTGTGTGTAGTGTGTGTGTAGCTGGGTACAGTGTGTGTGTACCTGGGTACAGTGTGTGTGTGTGTGTGTGTGTGTGTGTGTGTGTGTGTGTGTGTGTGTGTGTGTGTGTGTGTGTGTGTACCTGTACCTGGGCACAGTGAGTGTGTACCTGGGCACAGTGAGTGTGTACCTGGGCACAGTGTGTGTGTGTAGTGTGTGTACCTGGGTACAGTGTGTGTGTAGTGTGTGTGTGTAGTGTAGTATAGTGTGTAGTGTAGTATAGCATAGTGTGTAGTGTAGTGTAGTGTGTAGCATAGTGTGTAGTGTAGTGTGTAGTATAGTGTAGTGTGTAGTGTAGTATAGTGTGTAGCATAGTGTGTAGTGTAGTATAGTGTGTAGTGTAGTATAGCATAGTGTGTAGTGTGTAGTATAGTGTGTAGTGTAGTGTGTAGCATAGTGTGTAGTGTGTAGTATAGTGTGTAGTGTAGTGTGTAGTGTAGTGTAGTATAGTGTGTAGTGTAGTGTAGTGTGTAGTGTCGTGTGTAGTATAGTATAGTGTGTAGTGTAGTATAGTGTGTAGTGTAGTGTGTAGTGTAGTGTAGTGTAGTATAGTGTAGTGTGTAGTATAGTGTAGTGTGTAGTGTAGTGTAGTGTAGTATAGTATAGTGTTGTGTATATTATAGTGTGTCGTGTAGTGTGTAGTGTGTAGTGTAATGTGTAGTATAGTATAGTGTGTAGTATAGTGTAGTATAGTGTAGTGTGTAGTGTGTAGTATAGTCTAGTGTGTAGTATAGTGTAGTGTAGTGTATAATAGTGTGTAGTGTAGTATAGTATAGTATAGTGTGTAGTGTAGTGTAGTGTGTAGTATAGTGTGTAGTATAGTATAGTGTAGTGTATAGTATAGTGTAGTGTATAGTATAGTGTGTAGTGTAGTATAGTGTAGTGTATAGTGTGTAGTGTAGTGTAGTGTAGTATAGTATAGTGTAGTGTATAGTGTGGTATAGTATAGTGTAGTATAGTATAGTGTAGTGTATAGTGTGGTATAGTATAGTGTAGTGTATAGTATAGTGTGTAGTGTAGTGTGTAGTATAGTATAGTGTATAGTGTATAGTGTGTAGTATAGTATAGTGTATAGTGTATAGTGTGTAGTGTAGTGTGTAGTGTATAGTGTGTAGTGTATAGTGTATAGTGTATAGTGTATAGTGTATAGTGTGTAGTGTATAGTGTGTAGTGTATAGTGTGTAGTGTATAGTGTGTAGTATAGTGTGTAGTATAGTGTAGTGTGTAGTATAGTATAGTGTTATGTAGTGTGTAGTATAGTATAGTATAGTGTGTAGTATAGTATAGTGTGTAGTGTAGTATAGTGTGTAGTGTAGTATAGTGTGTAGTGTAGTATAGTGTGTAGTATGTATGTACCTGGGTACAGTCCTTGTCTTTCTGTTTAAGAAGCACTTCAGTTCTGTCTCTCTGAGCTGAACTCTTCTGGAGGGAATCTAACTGCTCCTGCAGCTCCCTGTACCTACACACACACACACACACACAGGGACACACACACACACACACACACACACACACACACACACACACACACACACACACACACACACACAGGGACACACAGGGACACCACACACACACACAGGGACACCACACACAGGGACACCACACACACACAGGGACACCACACACAGGGACACCACACACACACACAGGGACACCACACACAGGGACACCACACACACACACACACACACACACACACACACACAGGGACACCACACACACACACAGAGACACCACACACACACACACACACACACACACACAGGGACACACAGGGACACCACACACACACAGGGACACCACACACACACAGGGACACACACACACACACACCCCACACCACACACACACACAGGGACACCACACACACACAAGGACACCACACACACACAAAGGGACACCACACACACACACACAGGGACACCACACCACACACACACACACACACACAGGGACACCACACCACACACACACACACACACACACACACACACACACACACACACACACAGGGACACCACACACACACACACAGTGACACCACACACACACACACAGTGACACCACACACAGTGACACCACACACAGTGACACCACACACAGTGACACCACACACAGGGACACCAGGGCACCCACACAGGGACACCGCACACACACACAGGGACACCACACACACACAGGGACACCACACACAGTGACACCACACACAGGGACACCACACCACACACAGGGACACCACACACAGGGACACCACACACAGGGACACCACACACAGGGACACCAAACACAGGGACACCAAACACAGGGACACCACACACAGGGACACCACACACAGGGACACCACACACACAGGGACACCACACACAGGGACACCAAACACAGGGACACCACACCACACACAGGGACACCACACACAGGGACACCACACCACACACAGGGACACCACACACAGGGACACCACACACAGGGACACCAAACACAGGGACACCACACACAGGGACACCACACACAGGGACACCACACACAGGGACACCACACACAGGGACACCACACACAGGGACACCAGACCACACACAGGGACACCACACCACACACAGGGACACCACACACAGGGACACCAAACACAGGGACACCAAACACAGGGACACCACACACAGGGACACCACACACAGGGACACCACACACAGGGACACCACACACAGGGACACCACACACAGGGACACCACACACAGGGACACCACACACAGGGACACCACACACAGGGACACCACACCACACACAGGGACACCACACACAGGGACACCACACACAGGGACACCACACACAGGGACACCACACACAGGGACACCACACACAGGGACACCACACACGGGGACACCACACACAGGGACACCACACACAGGGACACCACACACAGGGACACCACACACAGGGACATATTTAGGGTCACAGGTCATAACCACTACAAGACAGAATAGTGAGACACACTTACCTGCCCTGCGTGGCTTGAAGCTGCTCTGTGAGTTTGGCCAGGTGGGAGCTGAGGAGACAGGAAGCAGACATCAACACACCGCAGGAAGTGATGCTGACTGTCAGAAAATTATATCATACCTGTCAGAGGAGGGCGGGGCATCGGAACGCTGAACCGTTTCCTCGGTAACGCCACAACTCTAAGGAACACAATTATAGTCCCCAGTAAGACGTTTCCAAGCTATCATTTCTTCACAGAATGACCGTAACACCACACACACACACACCAGTTTGGTTCGGAGCTGCTCAACCGAGCGACGAAGGCAGTCTCTCTCTCTCTCTCCCTCGTCCCTCTCTTTCTCCAGCTCTTCATTCCTACTCCTCAGATCTCTCATCCCTTCTTCCAACTCCTCTTTGTGGCTCTTCAGCAGCTGGAGAAAGTTGTTTCCTCCTCCTACAGGCTAGAGAAAGAGACAGGAAGTTGATAGATAGTATAGCTCCATGTTGCCATAGAAACAACAAGCATGTATTGAAATAAGGAGTGAGGGAGAACCAGAATCTAAAACAAAGGAAAAGCACGACTTCAGGTTAACCACGAATTACACAGAGAGAGAGAGAGAGAGAGAGAGAGAGACAGAGAGACAGAGAGCCAGAGAGACAGAGAGACAGAGAGACAGAGAGACAGAGAGACAGAGAGACAGAGAGACAGAGAGACAGAGAGACAGAGAGACAGAGAGACAGAGAGACAGAGAGACAGAGAGACAGAGAGACAGAGAGACAGAGAGAGAGAGAGAGAGAGAGAGAGAGAGAGAGAGAGAGAGAGAGAGAGAGAGAGAGAGAGAGAGAGAGAGAGAGAGAGAGAGAGAGAGAGAGAGAGAGAGAGAGGTAGAGAGAGAGAGAGAGAGCAGAGGAGAGAGAGAGAGAGAGACAGAGAGAGACAGAGAGAGGTAGAGAGAGAGAGAGACAGAGCCATCTAAGAGGCAGAGAGGTGATTGGTGAGATCAGGAACAAGTGGGCGGGACTGGGGAGGGTACATCTCATGGAGCAAAATGTAACCTTTATTTAACTGGACAAGTCAGTAAGGAACCAATTCTTATTTACAATGACGGCCTACACCGGCCAAACCCGGACGACGCTGGGTCAATTGTGCTCCGCCTTGTGGGACTCCCAGCCTTAGCTGAACACACTGTGGGGACTCCCAGGCCTTAGCTGAACACACTGTGGGGACTCCCAGCCTTAGCTGAACACACTGTGGGGACTCCCAGGCCTTAGCTGAACACACTGTGGAGACTCCCAGGCCTTAGCTGAACACACTGTGGGGACTCCCAGGCCTTAGCTGAACACACTGTGGGGACTCCCAGGCCTTAGCTGAACACACTGTGGGGACTCCCAGGCCTTAGCTGAACACACTGTGGGGACTCCCAGGCCTTAGCTGAACACACTGTGGGGACTCCCAGGCCTTAGCCGAACACACTGTGGGGACTCCCAGCCTTAGCCGAACACACTGTGGGGACTCCCAGCCTTAGCCGAACACACTGTGGGGACTCCCAGCCTTAGCTGAACACACTGTGGGGACTCCCAGCCTTAGCCGAACACACTGTGGGGACTCCCAGCCTTAGCTGAACACACTGTGGGACTCCCAGCCTTAGCTGAACACACTGTGGGGACTCCCAGCCTTAGCCGAACACACTGTGGGGACTCCCAGCCTTAGCCGAACACACTGTGGGGACTCCCAGCCTTAGCCGAACACACTGTGGGGACTCCCAGCCTTAGCCGAACACACTGTGGGGACTCCCAGCCTTAGCCGAACACACTGTGGGGACTCCCAGCCTTAGCCGAACACACTGGGGACTCCCAGCCTTGAACACACTGTGGGGACTCCCAGCCTTAGCCGAACACACTGTGGGGACTCCCAGCCTTGAACACACTGTGGGGACTCCCAGCCTTAGCTGAACACACTGTGGGGACTCCCAGCCTTAGCTGAACACACTGTGGGGACTCCCAGCCTTAGCTGAACACACTGTGGGACTCCCAGCCTTAGCTGAACACACTGTGGGGACTCCCAGCCTTAGCCGAACACACTGTGGGGACTCCCAGCCTTAGCCGAACACACTGTGGGGACTCCCAGCCTTAGCTGAACACACTGTGGGGACTCCCAGCCTTAGCCGAACACACTGTGGGGACTCCCAGCCTTAGCTGAACACACTGTGGGGACTCCCAGCCTTAGCTGAACACACTGTGGGGACTCCCAGCCTTAGCTGAACACACTGTGGGGACTCCCAGCCTTAGCTGAACACACTGTGGGGACTCCCAGCCTTAGCTGAACACACTGTGGGGACTCCCAGGCCTTAGCTGAACACACTGTGGGGACTCCCAGCCTTAGCTGAACACACTCCCTTCACACGTTTCTTTTCCCAACCGTGTGGGTACCAAAAAATGTATTCCAATAAACCTTTCCTTGTTTTACCTCTGGTTTTCTGGTCCCCACAAGGATAGTAAAACCAAACACACTCCCTTCAAACACACAGAAGTAAAAAAACAAGTGAGCATACCCACGGAATCTCGCTGTCACAACAGTATGTGGACACCCCTTCAAATGAGTGGATTGGGCTATATTTCAGTCCTTAACTAATAATGTTCTGTGCTAGGCATTATGTCATGTTGACCCCAGGAAGAGTAGCTGATACTTTGCAGTGGCTAATGGGGATCCAAATCAATACCAAATCCAGATTTGTCCGTCGGAGTGCAAGATGGTGTAGCGGGGACGACGACAATTGAATCTCTCTATATTCATCCCTCAATCTATCTGCACTGACCAGAGAGGATGCCATAGGTCCGTTGGTCTCCGAGCCATGGATGGGGCCGTTGACCAGCAGGCCTTGGTTCGCTCCAGGGTTGGAGGGGCTAGAGGGGCTGGCCAGGCTGGTGAGGCTATGGTTCTCCCTGGCCAGTCTCTCCACTAGCGCCCGGGCCTCCTGGAAACGACAGCTGAGGAAGTCTCTCTCTTCTCTAGACCTTCGCTGCCATTCCTCCATCTCCTCGCAGCGCTGACGCAGGGCCTGGTTGCTGCGCTGCAGCGCCACACACACACACACACACACACACACACACACACACACACACACACACACACACACACACAATCCGTGCCTCAATGTGGATCCAAATAGAATATTTGTATGTGTTTGTTTGAGTAAATGTGTGTGTGTGATTGAGTCCTACCTCGGAGCTGCTGGTTGTCTCCCAGTAGTCTAGTCACCACCTCATTGGCTGCCAGCTCAGCAGGAACCTGAAGACCAACGTTACCCTCTTCCCCTGCCATCTCCCACTGCAGGGCCATGTCTGCCTGGGGCTGTACCATGTCGCTGAACATCATGCATCGTATTATATAGAAAACAAGAAATGTATACAGACACACCATCACTTCTACAGTATCTGTCTGTTGGCACTGATCCAATGCTACTAGTACAAAACACTAGGAAGGTTTCCATTCACCCAGGTTTATTCAACGAAACCAATGTAGTGACGACAACAAATCATTGCAACATATGTAATGGAAAGGCAATATATGTATGTAGGAGCAATGTTTTAAAGATCGACCACCATTTGATTTTTCTAACTTTCTTTACAGCGACAATACATTAGGATTGCCAAATACTTTTGAAGGTACGCGAGGCACGTGACGTCATGACGTTACAATAAGTTCCACTCCACATTTAATTCTAAATGCCTACTTCTTGCAAAAATCATTCTTTTTAAAGTTAAGAAAATATTGCCCTGACTTCTAAGAATGCCTGTTTTTCTGGTTGGCTGGCAAGTTTCACCGTCCAATTATATCACATCTACAGGAGTGTAAGTTTCACCGTCCAATTATATCACATCTACAGGAGTGTAAGTTTCACCATCCAATTATATCACATCTACAGGAGTGTACGTTTCACCATGGCAACCACAGACCATGGTGATACGTTGACCCATGAGAATTAGGCAAATATTAGGTTGGACAATAGAACAAGTCAAAATTCACCCAAGGCTGAAAAACAGCCAAAGAACGTTGTCCGAGCTGGAACAAATTAAATTAAACGAACCTTCACATAGTCTCTTCTGAACGGAGTGACGCTTATAATTCCATTTAAAATGTCACAACATTTTTTATCCCTTTTCATTTTACCACAACAATCTGTTTGGACGAAACTGGGGGAAAAAAAAAAAAAAACTTGTGTAGAAAGTAAACATCCACCCATCGATAGTATCAACTGTGCTTTATGTCTGCGTAAGGGAAAACTTCAAACTATTTCTGGTCTATTGTTCGATGACAACTGAGCTCGCTGGCCAGACTTAAATAATTACAAAGAGGAGATTCTCCTGATTAAATTGGTGTACGACTTGAAAAAAAAATCAAAATTTACAGTGTGATTTTTGGTGAAATAGACAGTTATACCCCCTATAGGAAACAATGGGGCGAGCTCTCAAGTTCCATGAGTGAAAATCTCATCTTGAAATTTGAACAGCTTTCTATACTATCAACACCAGCTGTCAGCTGCCCACATTTACATCTTTAGAAAGAATAGACTCTCCTGAATGAAATGGTGTAGAACTTCCAAACATTTTCTAACCAGTTTTACTTTCTAACAGTTTGAAATCGAGGTGTGTTCCACCTCATTAACTCACATAGAAGTCGCCCATTTCAGCAGAGGACAATTGATGTTTGAGGTTTTACTGAGCCGGACAAACTTCTCTCTCAGAGGAGAGCCCACCGCACTTCACCAATGTTTCCACAGATCAGGTATGCAGGACGTGTGTCCTGCCCTTGTTGTTTTTCTGTACAAATAATAACTTTGGACATGTGAGCTTTCCTATCAAAGTAAAGCTCCTTGTTTTCTGTATATCGTGTTGTTTCTACTGTAGCATGAAGTACGTGTGTATCATAATGTATTTATCGTAGACAACACACCCCCTTCAACATGCATATTGCAAACAGACCAAATGTATCTGGTCTCCTCTTATTGGTTGACACTAAAAAACAAACAAGACAGGCAACACAAACGACCCCATTGTCAATTCTAGAAAGTGTTTCACTATATTATTTTGATCAATGTTGAGCTCACCTGTGATGTGATGAATTATGAATAGTAATTGCTATTAGCTAATTCACATCGTAGCTTCTGTCAGCCGAGAGTCTATCTAAATATGACGGATTAGGTATTATGTATTATGTATTTCCTCAGTTCGGACTAATGTTGCATTGCACATTTCTCGGTTTGGATGATTGTGTTATGAGGTCATTACTTAAATGTGTTAGATTCAGGACATAACTTTGTAAGGACTGTCTGTGCTCATGCAAAATGTTTCTGTGAAGAAAAATAAATCAGTGTGACTAGGTGTGACTAGGTGTGACTAGGTGTGACTAGGTGTGACTAGGTCAAATGCTGACTGATGTAAACAGTATAGTTATAGCTCATTCACGACACTTTGCTCGGCTCATAATCTGGGGTAGGAACAGCGTCAGAGCTACAAATCATTGAGATAAACCCATCCATATGGTTTGCAACTCAGTGAACCTGCGCTCAATTCAACACTTATGAACATGTCAAATTACCCAGCTGCCATTTAGATAAAAAAAAAAATCATCAATAGAAAAAGGTTATGTCTTCTGGTTGTTTAATTTTTGTAAAATTGTATTTAACCTTTAACTAGGCATGTAACATTTCCAATGAAGACCTACCAAAAGGCCTCCTGTGGGGACGGAGTCCTGGGATTTAAAAAATAAATACAATATAAATATAGGACAAAACACATCATTACAAGAGAGACAACAACATAGCAAGGCAGCAACACATGACAACAACATGGTAGCAACTCAACATGGTACAAACATTATGGGTCACAGACAACAGCACAACAGTCAGTAAGGTAGAGACAACAACACATCACACAAAGCAGCCACAACAGTCAGTAAGGTAGAGACAACAATACATCACACAAAGCAGCCACAACAGTCAGTAAGGTAGAGACAACAATACATCACACAAAGCAGCCACAACAGTCAGTAGAGACAACAATACATCACACAAAGCAGCCACAACAGTCAGTAAGGTAGAGACAACAATACATCACACAAAGCAGGCACAACAGTCAGTAAGGTAGAGACAACAATACATCACACAAAGCAGCCACAACAGTCAGTAAGGTAGAGACAACAATACATCACACAAAGCAGCCACAACAGTCAGTAAGGTAGAGACAACAATACATCACACAAAGCAGCCACAACAGTCAGTAAGGTAGAGACAACAATACATCACACAAAGCAGCCACAACAGTCAGTAGAGACAACAATACATCACACAAAGCAGCCACAACAGTCAGTAAGGTAGAGACAACAATACATCACACAAAGCAGCCACAACAGTCAGTAAGGTAGAGACAACAATACATCACACAAAGCAGCCACAACAGTCAGTAGAGACAACAATACATCACACAAAGCAGCCACAACAGTCAGTAAGGTAGAGACAACAATACATCACACAAAGCAGCCACAACAGTCAGTAAGGTAGAGACAACAATACATCACACAAAGCAGCCACAACAGTCAGTAAGGTAGAGACAACAATACATCACACAAAGCAGCCACAACAGTCAGTAAGGTAGAGACAACAATACATCACACAAAGCAGCCACAACAGTCAGTAAGGTAGAGACAACAATACATCACACAAAGCAGCCACAACAGTCAGTAAGGTAGAGACAACAATACATCACACAAAGCAGCCACAACAGTCAGTAGAGACAACAATACATCACACAAAGCAGCCACAACAGTCAGTAGAGACAACAATACATCACACAAAGCAGCCACAACAGTCAGTAAGGTAGAGACAACAATACATCACACAAAGCAGCCACAACAGTCAGTAGAGACAACAATACATCACACAAAGCAGCCACAACAGTCAGTAAGGTAGAGACAACAATACATCACACAAAGCAGCCACAACGATCAGTAGAGACAACAATACATCACACAAAGCAGCCACAACAGTCAGTAGAGACAACAATACATTACACAAAGCAGCCACAACAGTCAGTAAGGTAGAGACAACAATACATCACACAAAGCAGGCACAACAGTCAGTAAGGTAGAGACAACAATACATCACACAAAGCAGCCACAACAATCAGTAAGGTAGAGACAACAATACATCACACAAAGCAGCCACAACAGTCAGTAAGGTAGAGACAACAATACATCACACAAAGCAGCCACAACAGTCAGTAAGGTAGAGACAACAATACATTACACAAAGCAGCCACAACAGTCAGTAAGGTAGACAACAATACATCACACAAAGCAGCCACAAGAGTCAGTAGAGACAACAATACATCACACAAAGCAGCCACAACGATCAGTAAGGTAGAGACAACAATACATTACACAAAGCAGCCACAACGATCAGTAGAGACAACAATACATCACACAAAGCAGCCACAACAGTCAGTAAGGTAGAGACAACAATACATCACACAAAGCAGCCACAACAGTCAGTAAGGTAGAGACAACAATACATCACACAAAGCAGCCACAACAGTCAGTAAGGTAGAGACAACAATACATCACACAAAGCAGCCACAACAGTCAGTAAGGTAGAGACAACAATACATCACACAAAGCAGCCACAACAGTCAGTAAGGTAGAGACAACAATACATCACACAAAGCAGCCACAACAGTCAGTAAGGTAGAGACAACAATACATCACACAAAGCAGCCACAACAGTCAGTAAGGTAGAGACAACAATACATCACACAAAGCAGCCACAACAGTCAGTAAGGTAGAGACAACAATACATCACACAAAGCAGCCACAACAGTCAGTAAGGTAGAGACAACAATACATCACACAAAGCAGCCACAACAGTCAGTAAGGTAGAGACAACAATACATCACACAAAGCAGCCACAACAGTCAGTAAGGTAGAGACAACAATACATCACACAAAGCAGCCACAACAGTCAGTAAGGTAGAGACAACAATACATCACACAAAGCAGCCACAACAGTCAGTAGAGACAACAATACATCACACAAAGCAGCCACAACAGTCAGTAAGGTAGAGACAACAACACATCACACAAAGCAGCCACAACGATCAGTAGAGACAACAATACATCACACAAAGCAGCCACAACAGTCAGTAGAGACAACAATACATCACACAAAGCAGCCACAACAGTCAGTAAGGTAGAGACAACAATACATCACACAAAGCAGCCACAACAGTCAGTAAGGTAGAGACAACAATACATCACACAAAGCAGCCACAACAGTCAGTAAGGTAGAGACAACAATACATCACACAAAGCAGCCACAACAGTCAGTAAGGTAGAGACAACAATACATCACACAAAGCAGCCACAACAGTCAGTAAGGTAGAGACAACAATACATTACACAAAGCAGCCACAACAGTCAGTAAGGTAGACAACAATACATCACACAAAGCAGCCACAACAGTCAGTAGAGACAACAATACATCACACAAAGCAGCCACAACGATCAGTAAGGTAGAGACAACAATACATTACACAAAGCAGCCACAACAGTCAGTAAGGTAGAGACAACAATACATCACACAAAGCAGCCACAACAGTCAGTAAGGTAGAGACAACAATACATCACACAAAGCAGCCACAACAGTCAGTAAGGTAGAGACAGCAATACATCACACAAAGCAGCCACAACGATCAGTAGAGACAACAATACATCACACAAAGCAGCCACAACAGTCAGTAAGGTAGAGACAACAATACATCACACAAAGCAGCCACAACAGTCAGTAAGGTAGAGACAACAATACATCACACAAAGCAGCCACAACAGTCAGTAGAGACAGCAATACATCACACAAAGCAGCCACAACAGTCAGTAAGGTAGAGACAACAATACATCACACAAAACAGCCACAACGGTCAGTAAGGTAGAGACAACAATACATCACACAAAGCAGCCACAACAGTCAGTAAGGTAGAGACAACAATACATCACACAAAGCAGCCACAACAGTCAGTAAGGTAGAGACAACAATACATCACACAAAGCAGCCACAACAGTCAGTAGAGACAACAATACATCACACAAAGCAGCCACAACAGTCAGTAAGGTAGAGACAACAATACATCACACAAAGCAGCCACAACAGTCAGTAAGGTAGAGACAACAATACATCACACAAAGCAGCCACAACAGTCAGTAGAGACAACAATACATCACACAAAGCAGCCACAACAGTCAGTAAGGTAGAGACAACAATACATCACACAAAGCAGCCACAACAGTCAGTAAGGTAGAGACAACAATACATCACACAAAGCAGCCACAACAGTCAGTAAGGTAGAGACAACAATACATCACACAAAGCAGCCACAACAGTCAGTAGAGACAACAATACATCACACAAAGCAGCCACAACAGTCAGTAGAGACAACAATACATCACACAAAGCAGCCACAACAGTCAGTAAGGTAGAGACAACAATACATCACACAAAGCAGCCACAACAGTCAGTAAGGTAGAGACAACAATACATCACACAAAGCAGCCACAACAGTCAGTAAGGTAGAGACAACAATACATCACACAAAGCAGCCACAACAGTCAGTAAGGTAGAGACAACAATACATCACACAAAGCAGCCACAACAGTCAGTAAGGTAGAGACAACAATACATCACACAAAGCAGCCACAACAGTCAGTAAGGTAGAGACAACAATACATTACACAAAGCAGCCACAACAGTCAGTAAGGTAGAGACAACAATACATCACACAAAGCAGCCACAACAGTCAGTAAGGTAGAGACAACAATACATCACACAAAGCAGCCACAACAGTCAGTAAGGTAGAGACAACAATACATCACACAAAGCAGCCACAACAGTCAGTAAGGTAGAGACAACAATACATCACACAAAGCAGCCACAACAGTCAGTAGAGACAACAATACATCACACAAAGCAGCCACAACAGTCAGTAGAGACAACAATACATCACACAAAGCAGCCACAACAGTCAGTAAGGTAGAGACAACAATACATCACACAAAGCAGCCACAACAGTCAGTAAGGTAGAGACAACAATACATCACACAAAGCAGCCACAACAGTCAGTAGAGACAACAATACATCACACAAAGCAGCCACAACAGTCAGTAAGGTAGAGACAACAATACATCACACAAAGCAGCCACAACAGTCAGTAAGGTAGAGACAACAATACATTACACAAAGCAGCCACAACAGTCAGTAAGGTAGAGACAACAATACATCACACAAAGCAGCCACAACAGTCAGTAAGGTAGAGACAACAATACATCACACAAAGCAGCCACAACAGTCAGTAAGGTAGAGACAACAATACATCACACAAAGCAGCCACAACAGTCAGTAAGGTAGAGACAACAATACATCACACAAAGCAGCCACAACGGTCAGTAGAGACAACAATACATCACACAAAGCAGCCACAACAGTCAGTAAGGTAGAGACAACAATACATCACACAAAGCAGCCACAACAGTCAGTAGAGACAACAATACATCACACAAAGCAGCCACAACAGTCAGTAGAGACAACAATACATCACACAAAGCAGCCACAACAGTCAGTAAGGTAGAGACAACAATACATCACACAAAGCAGGCACAACAGTCAGTAAGGTAGAGAACAATACATCACACAAAGCAGCCACAACAGTCAGTAGAGACAACAATACATCACACAAAGCAGCCACAACAGTCAGTAAGGTAGAGACAACAATACATCACACAAAGCAGCCACAACAGTCAGTAGAGACAATACATCACACAAAGCAGCCACAACAGTCAGTAAGGTAGAGACAACAATACATCACACAAAGCAGCCACAACAGTCAGTAGAGACAACAATACATCACACAAAGCAGCCACAACAGTCAGTAAGGTAGAGACAACAATGCATCACACAAAGCAGCCACAACAGTCAGTAAGGTAGAGACAACAATACATCAAACAAAGCAGCCACAACAGTCAGTAAGGTAGAGACAACAATACATCACACAAAGCAGCCACAACGATCAGTAAGGTAGAGACAACAATACATCACACAAAGCAGCCACAACAGTCAGTAAGGTAGAGACAACAATACATCACACAAAGCAGCCACAACAGTCAGTAAGGTAGAGACAACAATACATCACACAAAGCAGCCACAACAGTCAGTAGAGACAACAATACATCACACAAAGCAGCCACAACAGTCAGTAAGGTAGAGACAACAATACATCACACAAAGCAGCCACAACAGTCAGTAGAGACAACAATACATCACACAAAGCAGCCACAACAGTCAGTAGAGACAACAATACATCACACAAAGCAGCCACAACAGTCAGTAGAGACAACAATACATCACACAAAGCAGCCACAACAGTCAGTAAGGTAGAGACAACAATACATCACACAAAGCAGCCACAACAGTCAGTAGAGACAACAATACATCACACAAAGCAGCCACAACAGTCAGTAAGGTAGAGACAACAATGCATCACACAAAGCAGCCACAACAGTCAGTAAGGTAGAGACAACAATACATCAAACAAAGCAGCCACAACAGTCAGTAAGGTAGAGACAACAATACATCACACAAAGCAGCCACAACGATCAGTAAGGTAGAGACAACAATACATCACACAAAGCAGCCACAACAGTCAGTAAGGTAGAGACAACAATACATCACACAAAGCAGCCACAACAGTCAGTAGAGACAACAATACATCACACAAAGCAGCCACAACAGTCAGTAAGGTAGAGACAACAATACATCACACAAAGCAGCCACAACAGTCAGTAAGGTAGAGACAACAATACATCACACAAAGCAGCCACAACGATCAGTAGAGACAACAACACATCACACAAAGCAGCCACAACAGTCAGTAAGGTAGAGACAACAATACATCACACAAAGCAGCCACAACAGTCAGTAGAGACAACAATACATCACACAAAGCAGCCACAACAGTCAGTAGAGACAACAATACATCACATAAAGCAGCCACAACAGTCAGTAAGGTAGAGACAACAATACATCACACAAAGCAGCCACAACAGTCAGTAGAGACAACAATACATCACACAAAGCAGCCACAACAGTCAGTAGAGACAACAATACATCACACAAAGCAGCCACAACAGTCAGTAGAGACAACAATACATCACACAAAGCAGCCACAACAGTCAGTAGAGACAACAATACATCACACAAAGCAGCCACAACAGTCAGTAGAGACAACAATACATCACACAAAGCAGCCACAACAGTCAGTAGAGACAACAATACATCACACAAAGCAGCCACAACAGTCAGTAAGGTAGAGACAACAATACATCACACAAAGCAGCCACAACAATCAGTAGAGACAACAATACATCACACAAAGCAGCCACAACAGTCAGTAAGGTAGAGACAACAATACATCACACAAAGCAGCCACAACAGACAGTAGAGACAACAATACATCACACAAAGCAGGCACAACAGTCAGTAAGGTAGAGACAACAATACATCACACAAAGCAGCCACAACGATCAGTAAGGTAGAGACAACAATACATCACACAAAGCAGCCACAACAGTCAGTAAGGTAGAGACAACAATACATCACACAAAGCAGCCACAACGATCAGTAAGAGTGTCCATGATTGAGTCTTTGAATGAAATCGGCCCCATCTTGAAAAAGAGGACAGGGATATGAGTTTTGTTTAGATTTTACGACTTCTTTCTGGAAAATAAATCATGGTTAACCATGACCAGAACATGATAGTTATGCGCCAGCCATCGCTATCAACAACGTGTACCCAGGCGAACAGTGAGCTTGCCCACCAAGTTGCGAACCTTATTCTTATTATTAACAAATGACATGAGCTAAGCCTACAGGGTTAACGCGAAGCCGGCATTGTAACGCAGAACAATGGGCTGGGAAGAGAGTTGGTGCTCAGAGCTAATAGCGGTGTAACCCGCTGTGAAATGGCTTGGGGTGCACAACAACAATAGCCTTTCAGTCGGTGGCGTCACTCGCTCTGAGACCTTGAAGTAGTTGTTTTCCCTGCTTTTGTGGGGCAACGGGTAACGATGCTTCGTGGGTGACTGTTGTCAATGTGTGCAGAGGAGGGTCCCTGGTTCGAGCCCAGGTAGGGAAGAGGAGAGGGACGGAAGCTCTACTGGTACAGGAGCAGGGTGAAAAAAGGCCCTAAAACATGGCCTGTTTTTTTTTGCGATTACTTCAAAACTACGGCACGCAGCTGCGACATATGGCCATATTATTAAGCTGGGCTCCAAGTCAGATGCAGTGAACTAGTTTTTAAACGTAACAAAAGTGTTACAAATATTATTCAATGAATGCGTCCTATCCATGCTGGCTCCCACATGAGGTGAGATGTAATGACCAACTTGTCTCAATGGAAACACACTTTCAACCACTACATTTCTAATCAACACCGTTATGTAACGTTGTGTGTGTATCGCCATTACGTCCAGTTTATCGACAAAAAACACTTGGTTCAATGGAAACGCACCCTTAAATTAATTTGTCACCTATTTTCTACCCGAACTTTCTAAATAACAACAACAAGTTAGTGGAGAAACAGCCAGTCCTCTCGGAGTTAGCCAGCCTACTTTCACTTTCGCTTCTAGTTCCATCGTGGTGGTTGGTGATTATATCTAGTGAGCTAGCCTATCTTTACTTAGCAAACTCCCGCTAACTACACACCGAAATACGGTCAGCTCGCTCGCCAACTAGTCATATTAAAATAAAGCCTATTAGCTAGAAAGTCCGTCAACAACACCGTTCGACCGGTAAGGTTAGCTAGACTGACATGGGTATTATTATTAAATGCGGACTAGCCATGACCATCGCGTTAGCACAACAGTGGCTGGTCAATGACACATCTCTAGCTAACTTGATGTCAAGAAAGCTTACCTTTTTTTCTCTGTAGCTCTAGCTAGCGTTTATCAGGCTAACGACGGTAGTTAATTAAGTTAATAGCTCTGGTTTGATTGTCGCGGACCAAGCGTATTTCCGCAACCGACACCAACTAACTCTACGTTGTGTTTCTATTCAAATCTGGTAAAAAAAATAAATAAAGTATTTCCAGCTGAAAGGTCTCTTGACATTATGCTAATGCTAGCTGTCAAAGTGACATTATGCTAATAACGCTAGCTTGCGCCAGGAACTCCTACTTCCGTACTGTCCGAGATGACGTCATCTTCTTTGACGTTTAACGGCGGCGGGCATCTAAATAATGTTGCATTACCGCCACCTACTGGACTGGAGCATACCTCCCTTATACTTTGCTTGAAAATAAATACCTTACCATCACCAACACTACACTCACAACAACAAAAAATGTGTTACTCCACTATTTACATCTATTTAGGCCTACTTCAGGCCATAAATGCTAAAAATCAAATCTTACTGAAACATATGTCACTTGTTGGTTTATATCTCTGTTCTAGTACAGATCTACTAGTCACACCCCTCCTCTCAGGATCCCTCTCTCTGTTCTAGTACAGATCTACTTGTCACACCAGTCCTCTCAAAGATCCCTCCCCCTTGACCCATCTTCCTCTACTTTCTTCACTGCCTCGGCATAGGTCAACTTCTGAACTACTCTAACCCTGGAAACCTCAACCTGCCTCTCTCACACGGGACATTTCTGATCCCCAGTCCCATGGGCACCCCTACAGTTAACACATACCACTACTTTCCCCAATGCTACACATTCCTTTGTCTCATTCCCTTCTGCACACGTCTCACACCTAGGAACCTCCCTCCTACACACTGCTGCCACATAGGAACCTCCCTCCTACACACTGCTGTCACATAGGAACATCTAGGAACCTCCCTCCTACACACTGCTGTCACATAGGAACCTCCCTCCTACACACTGCTGCCACATAGGAACCTCCCTCCTACACACTGCTACCACATAGGAACCTCCCTCCTACACACTGCTGTCCATAGGAACATAGGAACCTCCCTCCTACACACTGCTGCCACATAGGAACCTCCCTCCTACACACTGCTGTCACATAGGAACCTCCCTCCTACACACTGCTGTCACATAGGAACCTCCCTCCTACACACTGCTGTCACATAGGAACCTCCTCCTACACACTGCTGTCACATAGGAACCTCCCTCCTACACACTGCTGTCACATAAAACCTCCCTCCTACACACTGCTGTCACATAGGAACCTCCCTCCTACACACTGCTGTCACATAGGAACCTCCCTCCTACACACTGCTGTCACTGAACCTCCCTCCTACACACTGCTGTCACATAGGAACATCTAGGAACCTCCCTCCTACACACTGCTGTCACATAGGAACATCTAGGAACCTCCCTCCTACACACTGCTGTCACATAGGAACACTGCTACCACATAGGAACCTCCTCCTACACACTGCTGCCACATAGGAACCTCCCTCCTACACACTGCTGTCACATAGGAACCTCCCTCCTACACACTGCTGTCACATAGGAACATCTAGGAACCTCCCTCCTACACACTGCTGTCACATAGGAACATCTAGGAACCTCCCCTCCTACACACCTGTCACATAGGAACCTCCCTCCTACACCACATGAACCTCCCTCCTACACACTGCTGCCACATAGGAACCTCCCTCCTACACACTGCTGTACATAGGAACATCTAGGAACCTCCCTCCTACACACTGCTGCCACATAGGAACCTCCCTCCTACACACTGCTGTCACATAGGAACCTCCCTCCTACACACTGCTGTCACATAGGAACCTCCCTCCTACACACTGCTGTCACATAGGAACCTCCCTCCTACACACTGCTGCTGTCACATCTAGGAACCTCCCTCCTACACACTGCTGCTACATAGGAACCTCCCTCCTACACACTGCTGTCACATAGGAACCTCCCTCCTACACACTGCTGTCACATAGGAACCTCCCTCCTACACACTGCTGCCACATAGGAACCTCCCTCCTACACACTGCTGCCACATAGGAACCTCCCTCCTACACACTGCTGCCACATAGGAACCTCCCTCCTACACACTGCTGCCACATAGGAACCTCCCTCCTACACACTGCTGCCACATAGGAACATCTAGGAACCTCCCTCCTACACACTGCTGCCACATAGGAACCTCCCTCCTACACACTGCTGCCACATAGGAACATCTAGGAACCTCCCTCCTACACACTGCTGCTACATAGGAACCTCCCTCCTACACACTGCTGTCACATAGGAACCTCCCTCCTACACACTGCTGTCACATAGGAACCTCCCTCCTACACACTGCTGCCACATAGGAACCTCCCTCCTACACACTGCTGCCACATAGGAACATCTAGGAACCTCCCTCCTACACACTGCTGTCACATAGGAACCTCCCTCCTACACACTGCTGTCACATAGGAACCTCCCTCCTACACACTGCTGTCACATAGGAACACTCTGCCACATAGGAACCTCCCTCCTACACACTGCTGTCACATAGGAACCTCCCTCCTACACACTGCTGTCACATAGGAACCTCCCTCCTACACACTGCTGCCACATAGGAACCTCCCTCCTACACACTGCTGTCACATAGGAACATCTAGGAACCTCCCTCCTACACACTGCTGTCACATAGGAACCTCCCTCCTACACACTGCTGCCACATAGGAACCTCCCTCCTACACACTGCTGCCACATAGGAACATCTAGGAACCTCCCTCCTACACACTGCTGCTACATAGAACATCTAGGAACCTCCCTCCTACACACTGCTGTCACATAGGAACCTCCCTCCTACACACTGCTGCCACATAGGAACCTCCCTCCTACACACTGCTGTCACATAGGAACCTCCCTCCTACACACTGCTGCCACATAGGAACCTCCCTCCTACACACTGCTGTCACATAGGAACATCTAGAACCTCCCTCCTACACACTGCTGTCACATAGGAACATCTAGGAACCTCCCTCCTACACACTGCTACCACATAGGAACATCTAGGAACCTCCCTCCTACACACTGCTGTCACATAGGAACCTCCCTCCTACACACTGCTGTCACATAGGAACCTCCCTCCTACACACTGCTGCCACATAGGAACCTCCCTCCTACACACTGCTGTCACATAGGAACATCTAGGAACCTCCCTCCTACACACTGCTGCTACATAGGAACATCTAGGAACCTCCCTCCTACACACTGCTGCCACATAGGAACCTCCCTCCTACACACTGCTGTCACATAGGAACATCTAGGAACCTCCCTCCTACACACTGCTGCTACATAGGAACCTCCCTCCTACACACTGCTGCCATAGGAACATCTAGGAACCTCCCTCCTACACACTGCTGCTACATAGGAACATCTAGGAACCTCCCTCCTACACACTGCTGTCACATAGGAACCTCCCTCCTACACACTGCTGCACATAGGAACATCTAGAACCTCCCTCCTACACACTGCTGCCACATAGGAACCTCCCTCCTACACACTGCTGCCACATAGGAACATAGGAACCTCCCTCCTACACACTGCTGCACATAGGAACCTCCCTCCTACACACTGCTGTCACATAGGAACCTCCCTCCTACACACTGCTGCTACATAGGAACCTCCCTCCTACACACTGCTGTCACATAGGAACATCTAGGAACCTCCCTCCTACACACTGCTGCCACATAGGAACATAGGAACCTCCCTCCTACACACTGCTGTCACATAGGAACCTCCCTCCTACACACTGCTGCCACATAGGAACCTCCCTCCTACACACTGCTGTCATAGGAACATCTAGGAACCTCCCTCCTACACACTGCTGTCACACATAGGAACCTCCCTCCTACACACTGCTGTCACATAGGAACATCTAGGAACCTCCCTCCTACACACTGCTGTCACATAGGAACCCTCCCTCCTACTCACTGCTGTCACATAGGAACATCTAGGAACCTCCCTCCTACACACTGCTGTCACATAGGAACATCTAGGAACCTCCCTCCTACACACTGCTGTCACATAGGAAAACCTCCTCCTACACACTGCTGTCACATAGGAACCTCCTCCTACACACTGCTGTCACATAGGAACCTCCCTCCTACACACTGCTGTCACATAGGAACCTCCCTCCTACACACTGCTGTCACATAGGAACCTCCCTCCTACACACTGCTGTCACATAGGAACCTCCCTCCTCCACACTGCTGTCACATAGGAACCTCCCTCCTACACACTGCTGTCACATAGGAACCTCCCTCCTACACACTGCTGTCACATAGGAACCTCTAGGAACCTCCCTCCTACACACTGCTGTCACATAGGAACCTCCCTCCTACACACTGCTGTCACATAGGAACATCTAGGAACCTCCCTCCTACACACTGCTGTCACATAGGAACCTCCCTCCTACACACTGCTACCACATAGGAACCTCCCTCCTACACACTGCTGCCACATAGGAACCTCCCTCCTACACACTGCTGTCACATAGGAACCTCCCTCCTACACACTGCTACCACATAGGAACCTCCCTCCTACACACTGCTGTCACATAGGAACATCTAGGAACCTCCCTCCTACACACTGCTGTCACATAGGAACCTCCCTCCTACACACTGCTGCTACATAGGAACACTGCTGTCCTAGGAACCTCCCTCCTACACACTGCTGCTACATAGGAACATCTAGGAACCTCCCTCCTACACACTGCTGCACATAGGAACCTCCCTCCTACACACTGCTGTCACATAGGAACCTCCCTCCTACACACTGCTGTCACATAGGAACCTCCCTCCTACACACTGCTGTCACATAGGAACCTCCCTCCTACACACTGCTGCCACATAGGAACATCTAGGAACCTCCCTCCTACACACTGCTGCCACATAGGAACCTCCCTCCTACACACTGCTGTCACATAGGAACCTCCCTCCTACACACTGCTGTCACATAGGAACCTCCCTCCTACACACTGCTGCCACATAGGAACCTCCCTCCTACACACTGCTGTCACATAGGAACCTCCCTCCTACACACTGCTGTCACATAGGAACCTCCCTCCGACACACTGCTGCCACATAGGAACCTCCCTCCGACACACTGCTGTCACATAGGAACATCTAGGAACCTCCCTCCTACACACTGCTGTCACATAGGAACCTCCCTCCTACACACTGCTGCCACATAGGAACCTCCCTCCGACACACTGCTGCCACATAGGAACATCTAGGAACCTCCCTCCTACACACTGCTGCTACATAGGAACATCTAGGAACCTCCCTCCTACACACTGCTGTCACATAGGAACCTCCCTCCTACACACTGCTGCCACATAGGAACCTCCCTCCTACACACTGCTGTCACATAGGAACCTCCCTCCTACACACTGCTGCCACATAGGAACCTCCCTCCTACACACTGCTGTCACATAGCAACATCTAGGAACCTCCCTCCTACACACTGCTGTCACATAGGAACATCTAGGAACCTCCCTCCTACACACTGCTGCCACATAGGAACATCTAGGAACCTCCTCCTACACACTGCTGTCACATAGGAACCTCCCTCCTACACACTGCTGTCACATAGGAACCTCCCTCCTACACACTGCTGCCACATAGGAACCTCCCTCCTACACACTGCTGTCACATAGGAACATCTAGGAACCTCCCTCCTACACACTGCTGCTACATAGGAACATCTAGGAACCTCCCTCCTACACACTGCTGCTACATAGGAACCTCCCTCCTACACACTGCTGTCACATAGGAACATCTAGGAACCTCCCTCCTACACACTGCTGCTACATAGGAACCTCCCTCCTACACACTGCTGCTACATAGGAACATCTAGGAACCTCCCTCCTACACACTGCTGCTACATAGGAACATCTAGGAACCTCCCTCCTACACACTGCTGTCACATAGGAACCTCCCTCCTACACACTGCTGCTACATAGGAACATCTAGGAACCTCCCTCCTACACACTGCTGCCACATAGGAACCTCCCTCCGACACACTGCTGCCACATAGGAACATGTAGGAACCTCCCTCCTACACACTGCTGCTACATAGGAACATCTAGGAACCTCCCTCCTACACACTGCTGTCACATAGGAACCTCCCTCCTACACACTGCTGCTACATAGGAACCTCCCTCCTACACACTGCTGTCACATAGGAACATCTAGGAACCTCCCTCCTACACACTGCTACCACATAGGAACATCTAGGAACCTCCCTCCTACACACTGCTGTCACATAGGAACCTCCCTCCTACACACTGCTGCCACATAGGAACCTCCCTCCTACACACTGCTGTCACATAGGAACATCTAGGAACCTCCCTCCTACTCACTGCTGTCACATAGGAACCTCTAGGAACCTCCCTCCTACACACTGCTGTCACATAGGAACATCTAGGAACCTCCCTCCTACTCACTGCTGTCACATAGGAACCTCTAGGAACCTCCCTCCTACTCACTGCTGTCACATAGGAACATCTAGGAACCTCCCTCCTACACACTGCTGTCACATAGGAACATCTAGGAACCTCCCTCCTACTCACTGCTGTCACATAGGAACCTCCCTCCTACACACTGCTGCTACATAGGAACATCTAGGAACCTCCCTCCTACACACTGCTGTCACATAGGAACCTCCCTCCTACACACTGCTGTCACATAGGAACCTCCCTCCTACACATTGCTGTCACATAGGAACCTCCCTCCTACACACTGCTGTCACATAGGAACCTCCCTCCTACACACTGCTGTCACATAGGAACCTCCCTCCTACACACTGCTGCCACATAGGAACCTCCCTCCTACACACTGCTGTCACATAGGAACCTCCCTCCTACACACTGCTGTCACATAGGAACCTCCCTCCTACACACTGCTGTCACATAGGAACCTCCCTCCTACACACTGCTGTCACATAGGAACCTCCCTCCTACACACTGCTGTCACATAGGAACATCTAGGAACCTCCCTCCTACACACTGCTACCACATAGGAACATCTAGGAACCTCCCTCCTACACACTGCTGTCACATAGGAACATCTAGGAACCTCCCTCCTACACACTGCTGTCACATAGGAACATCTAGGAACCTCCCTCCTACACACTGCTGCTACATAGGAACCTCCCTCCTACACACTGCTGCTACATAGGAACATCTAGGAACCTCCCTCCTACACACTGCTGCTACATAGGAACATCTAGGAACCTCCCTCCTACACACTGCTGTCACATAGGAACATCTAGGAACCTCCCTCCTACACACTGCTGCTACATAGGAACATCTAGGAACCTCCCTCCTACACACTGCTGCTACATAGGAACCTCCCTCCTACACACTGCTGCTACATAGGAACATCTAGGAACCTCCCTCCTACACACTGCTGCTACATAGGAACATCTAGGAACCTCCCTACTACACACTGCTACCACATAGGAACATCTAGGAACCTCCCTCCTACACACTGCTGTCACATAGGAACCTCCCTCCTACACACTGCTGCCACATAGGAACATCTAGGAACCTCCCTCCTACACACTGCTGTCACATAGGAACATCTAGGAACCTCCCTCCTACACACTGCTACCACATAGGAACATCTAGGAACCTCCCTCCTACACACTGCTGTCACATAGGAACCTCCCTCCTACACACTGCTGTCACATAGGAACCTCCCTCCTACACACTGCTACCACATAGGAACATCTAGGAACCTCCCTCCTACACACTGCTGCCACATAGGAACATCTAGGAACCTCCCTCCTACACACTGCTGTCACATAGGAACATCTAGGAACCTCCCTCCTACACACTGCTGCCACATAGGAACATCTAGGAACCTCCCTCCTACACACTGCTGCTACATAGGAACATCTAGGAACCTCCCTCCTACACACTGCTGTCACATAGGAACCTCCCTCCTACACACTGCTGCTACATAGGAACATCTAGGAACCTCCCTCCTACACACTGCTGTCACATAGGAACCTCCCTCCTACACACTGCTGTCACATAGGAACCTCCCTCCTACCACATAGGAACCTCCCTCCTCCACACTGCTGTCACCTAGGAACATCCCTCCTACACACTGCTGTCATCTAGGAACCTCCCTCCTACACACTGCTGTCACATAGGAACCTCCCTCCTACCACATAGGAACCTCCCTCCTACACACTGCTGTCACATAGGAACATCTAGGAACCTCCCTCCTACACACTGCTGCTACATAGGAACATCTAGGAACCTCCCTCCTACACACTGCTGTCACATAGGAACATCTAGGAACCTCCCTCCTACACACTGCTGCTACATAGGAACCTCCCTCCTACACACTGCTGTCACATAGGAACCTCCCTCCTACACACTGCTGCTACATAGGAACATCTAGGAACCTCCCTCCTACACATTGCTGTCACATAGGAACCTCCCTCCTACACACTGCTGTCACATAGGAACCTCCCTCCTACACACTGCTGTCACATAGGAACCTCCCTCCTACACACTGCTGCCACATAGGAACCTCCCTCCTACACACTGCTGTCACATAGGAACCTCCCTCCTACACACTGCTGTCACATAGGAACCTCCCTCCTACACACTGCTGTCACATAGGAACCTCCCTCCTACACACTGCTGTCACATAGGAACCTCCCTCCTACACACTGCTGTCACATACGAACATCTAGGAACCTCCCTCCTACACACTGCTACCACATAGGAACATCTAGGAACCTCCCTCCTACACACTGCTGTCACATAGGAACATCTAGGAACCTCCCTCCTACACACTGCTGTCACATAGGAACATCTAGGAACCTCCCTCCTACACACTGCTGCTACGTAGGAACCTCCTCCTACACACTGCTGCTACATAGGAACATCTAGGAACCTCCCTCCTACACACTGCTGCTACATAGGAACATCTAGGAACCTCCCTCCTACACACTGCTGTCACATAGGAACATCTAGGAACCTCCCTCCTACACACTGCTGCTACATAGGAACATCTAGGAACCTCCCTCCTACACACTGCTGCTTTATAGGAACCTCCCTCCTACACACTGCTGCTACATAGGAACATCTAGGAACCTCCCTCCTACACACTGCTGCTACATAGGAACATCTAGGAACCTCCCTACTACACACTGCTACCACATAGGAACATCTAGGAACCTCCCTCCTACACACTGCTGTCACATAGGAACCTCCCTCCTACACACTGCTGCCACATAGGAACATCTAGGAACCTCCCTCCTACACACTGCTGTCACATAGGAACATCTAGGAACCTCCCTCCTACACACTGCTACCACATAGGAACATCTAGGAACCTCCCTCCTACACACTGCTGTCACATAGAACCTCCCTCCTACACACTGCTGTCACATAGGAACCTCCCTCCTACACACTGCTACCACATAGGAACATCTAGGAACCTCCCTCCTACACACTGCTGCCACATAGGAACATCTAGGAACCTCCCTCCTACACACTGCTGTCACATAGGAACATCTAGGAACCTCCCTCCTACACACTGCTGCCACATAGGAACATCTAGGAACCTCCCTCCTACACACTGCTGCTACATAGGAACATCTAGGAACCTCCCTCCTACACACTGCTGTCACATAGGAACCTCCCTCCTACACACTGCTGCTACATAGGAACATCTAGGAACCTCCCTCCTACACACTGCTGTCACATAGGAACCTCCCTCCTACACACTGCTGTCACATAGGAACCTCCCTCCTACCACATAGGAACCTCCCTCCTCCACACTGCTGTCACCTAGGAACATCCCTCCTACACACTGCTGTCATCTAGGAACCTCCCTCCTACACACTGCTGTCACATAGGAACCTCCCTCCTACCACATAGGAACCTCCCTCCTACACACTGCTGTCACATAGGAACATCTAGGAACCTCCCTCCTACACACTGCTGCTACATAGGAACATCTAGGAACCTCCCTCCTACACACTGCTGTCACATAGGAACATCTAGGAACCTCCCTCCTACACACTGCTGCTACATAGGAACATCTAGGAACCTCCCTACTACACACTGCTGCTACATAGGAACATCTAGGAACCTCCCTACTACACACTGCTGCTACATCGTCCGCCCACGTGTTCTCGCACACCCCGAGAGCTTCTGGTCAGCGGGGTGGTGGCACCGGGATCCTCATCTCTCCCAAGTGGTCTTTCTCTCTTTCTCCCCTTACCCATCTGTCTATTGCCTCCTTTGAATTCCATGCTGTCACAGTTACCAGCCCTTTCAAGCTTAACATCCTTATCATTTATCGCCCTCCAGGTTCCCTAGGAGAGTTCATCAATGAGCTTGATGCCTTGATAAGCTCCTTTCCTGAGGACGGCTCACCTCTCACAGTTCTGGGCGACTTTAACCTCCCCACGTCTACCTTTGACTCATTCCTCTCTGCCTCCTTCTTTCCACTCCTCTCCTCTTTTGACCTCACCCTCTCACCCTCCCCCCCTACTCACAAGGCAGGCAATACGCTTGACCTCATCTTTACTAGATGCTGTTCTTCCACTAACCTCATTGCAACTCCTCCAAGTCTCCGACCACTACCTTGTATCCTTTTCCCTCTCGCTCTCATCCAACACTTCCCACACTGCCCCTACTCGGATGGTATCGCGCCGTCCCAACCTTCGCTCTCTCTCCCGCTACTCTCTCCTCTTCCATCCTATCTTTCTTCCCTCTGCTCAAACTTTCTCCAACCTATCTCCTGATTCTGCCTCCTCAACCCTCCTCTCCTCCCTTACTGCATCCTTTGACTCCCTATGTCCCCTATCCTCCAGGCCGGCTCGGTCCTCCCCTCCCGCTCCGTGGCTCGACGACTCATTGCGAGCTCACAGAACAGGGCTCCGGGCAGCCGAGCGGAAATGGAGGAAAACTCGCCTCCCTGCGGACCTGGCATCCTTTCACTCCCTCCTCTCTACATTTTCCTCCTCTGTCTCTGCTGCTAAAGCCACTTTCTACCATTCTAAATTCCAAGCATCTGCCTCTAACCCTAGGGAAGCTCTTTGCCACCTTCTCCTCCCTCCTGAATCCTCCCCCCCTCCCTCCTCCCCTCTCTGCAGATGACTTCGTCAACCATTTTGAAAAGAAGGTCGATGACATCCGATCCTCGTTTGCTAAGTCAAACGACACCGCTGGTTCTGCTCACACTGCCCTACCCTATGCTCTGACCTCTTTCTCCCCTCTCTCCAGATGAAATCTCAGCGTCTTTGTGACGGCCGGCCGCCCAACAACCTGCCCGCTTGACCCTATCCCCTCCTCTCTTCTCCAGACCATTTCCGGAGACCTTCTCCCTTACCTCACCTCGCTCATCAACTCATCCCTGACCGCTGGCTACGTCCCTCCCGTCTTCAAGAGAGCGAGAGTTGCACCCTTCTGAAAAAACCTACACTCGATCCCTCCGATGTCAACAACTACAGACCAGTATCCCTTCTCTCTTTTCTCTCCAAAACTCTTGAGCGTGCCGTCCTTGGCCAGCTCTACCGCTATCTCTCTCAGAATGACCTTCTTGATCCAAATCAGTCAGGTTTCAAGACTAGTCATTCAACTGAGACTGCTCTTCTCTGTATCACGGAGGCGCTCCGCACTGCTAAAGCTAACTCTCTCTCCTCTGCTCTCATCCTTCTAGACCTATCGGCTGCCTTCGATACTGTGAACCATCAGATCCTCCTCTCCACCCTCTCCGAGTTGGGCATCTCCGGCGCGCCCACGCTTGGATTGCGCCCTACCTGACAGGTCGCTCCTACCAGGTGGCGTGGCGAGAATCTGTCTCCTCACCACGCGCTCTCACCACTGGTGTCCCCAGGGCTCTGTTCTAGGCCCTCTCTTATTCTCGCTATACACCAAGTCACTTGGCTCTGTCATAACCTCACATGGTCTCTCCTATCATTGCTATGCAGACGACACACAATTAATCTTCTCCTTTCCCCCTTCTGATGACCAGGTGGCGAATCGCATCTCTGCATGTCTGGCAGACATATCAGTGTGGATGACGGATCACCACCTCAAGCTGAACCTCAGCAAGACGGAGCTCCTCTTCCTCCCGGGAAGGACTGCCCGTTCCATGATCTCGCCATCACGGTTGACAACTCCATTGTGTCCTCCTCCCAGAGCGCTAAGAACCTTGGCGTGATCCTGGACAACACCCTGACGTTCTCAACTAACATCAAGGCGGTGTCCTGTTCCTGTAGGTTCATGCTCTACAACATCCGCAGAGTACGACCCTGCCTCACACAGGAAGCGGCGCAGGTCCTAATCCAGGCACTTGTCATCTCCCGTCTTGATTACTGCAACTCGCTGTTGGCTGGGCTCCCTGCCTGTGCCATTAAACCCCTACAACTCATCCAGAACGCCGCAGCCCGTCTGGTGTTCAACCTTCCCAAGTTCTCTCACGTCACCCCGCTCCTCCGCTCTCTCCACTGGCTTCCAGTTGAAGCTCGCATCCGCTACAAGACCATGGTGCTCGCCACGGAGCTGTGAGGGGAACGGCACCTCAGTACCTCCAGGCTCTGATCAGGCCCTACACCCAAACAAGGGCACTGCGTTCATCCACCTCTGGCCTGCTCGCCTCCCTACCACTGAGGAAGTACAGTTCCCGCTCAGCCCAGTCAAAACTGTTCGCTGCTCTGGCCCCCAATGGTGGAACAAACTCCCCTCACGACGCCAGGACAGCGGAGTCAATCACCACCTTCCGGAGACACCTGAAACCCCACCTCTTCAAGGAATACCTAGGATAGGGTAAGTAATCCTTCTCACCCCCAACAAGATTTAGATGCAAGTGGCTGTTCCACTGGTTGTCATAAGGTGTATGCACCAATTTGTAAGTCGCTCTGGATAAGAGCGTCTGCTAAATGACTTAAATGTAAATGTAAATGTACATAGGAACATCTAGAACCTCCCTACTACACACTGCTGCTACATAGGAACATCTAGGAACCTCCCTACTACACACTGCTGTCACATAGGAACCTCCCTCCTACACACTGCTGTCACATAGGAACCTCCCTCCTACACACTGCTGTCACATAGGAACCTCCCTCCTACACACTGCTGCTACATAGGAACCTCCCTACTACACACTGCTGCTACATAGGAACATCTAGGAACCTCCCTCATACACACTGCTGTCACATAGGAACCTCCCTCCTACACACTGCTGTCACATAGGAACCTCCCTCCTACACACTGCTGCTACATAGGAACATCTAGGAACCTCCCTCCTACACACTGCTGTCACATAGGAACCTCCCTCCTACACACTGCTGTCACATAGGAACCTCCCTCCTACACACTGCTGTCACATAGGAACATCTAGGAACCTCCCTCCTACATACTGCTGTCACATAGGAACATCTAGGAACCTCCCTACTACACACTGCTGCGACATAGGAACATCTAGGAACCTCCCTCCTACACACTGCTGCGACATAGGAACATCTAGGAACCTCCCTACTACACACTGCTGCCACATAGGAACATCTAGGAACCTCCCTACTACACACTGCTGCTACATAGGAACCTCCCTCCTACACACTGCTGTCACATAGGAACCTCCCTACTACACACTGCTGTCACATAGGAACCTCCCTCCTACACACTGCTGTCACATAGGAACCTCCCTCCTACACACTGCTGTCACATAGGAACCTCCCTACTACACACTGCTGCCACATAGGAACATCTAGGAACCTCCCTCCTACACACTGCTGTCACATAGGAACATCTAGGAACCTCCCTCCTACACACTGCTGTCACATAGGAACCTCCCTACTACACACTGCTGTCACATAGGAACCTCCCTCCTACACACTGCTGTCACATAGGAACATCTAGGAACCTCCCTCCTACACACTGCTGTCACATAGGAACATCTAGGAACCTCCTCCTACACACTGCTGTCACATAGGAACCTCCCTCCTACACACTGCTGTCACATAGGAACCTCCCTCCTACACACTGCTGCCACATAGGAACCTCCCTCCTACACACTGCTGTCACATAGGAACCTCCCTCCTACACACTGCTGTCACATAGGAACCTCCCTCCTACACACTGCTGTCACATAGGAACCTCCCTACTACACATTGCTGTCACATAGAACCTCCCTCCTACACACTGCTGCCACATAGGAACCTCCCTCCTACACACTGCTGCCACATAGGAACATCTAGGAACCTCCCTCCTACACACTGCTATCACATAGGAACCTCCCTCCTACACACTGCTATCACATAGGAACCTCCCTCCTACACACTGCTGCCACATAGGAACATCTAGGAACCTCCCTCCTACACACTGCTGTCACATAGGAACCTCCCTCCGACACACTGCTACCACATAGGAACATCTAGGAACCTCCCTCCTACACACTGCTGTCACATAGGAACATCTAGGAACCTCCCTCCTACACACTGCTGTCACATAGGAACCTCCTCCGACACACTGCTACCACATAGGAACATCTAGGAACCTCCCTCCTACACACTGCTGCTACATAGGAACATCTAGGAACCTCCCTCCTACACACTGCTGCCACATAGGAACATCTAGGAACCTCCCTCCTACACACTGCTGTCACATAGGAACCTCCCTCCTACACACTGCTGTCACATAGGAACCTCCCTCCGACACACTGCTGTCACATAGGAACCTCCCTACTACACACTGCTGTCACATAGGAACCTCCCTCCTACACACTGCTGTCACATAGGAACCTCCCTCCTACACACTGCTGCTACATAGGAACCTCCCTCCTACACACTGCTGCCACATAGGAACCTCCCTCCTACACACTGCTGTCACATAGGAACCTCCCTCCTACACACTGCTGTCACATAGGAACCTCCCTCCTACACACTGCTGCCACATAGGAACCTCCCTCCTACACACTGCTGCCACATAGGAACATCTAGGAACCTCCCTCCTACACACTGCTGCTACATAGGAACCTCCCTCCTACACACTGCTGTCACATAGGAACCTCCCTCCTACACACTGCTGTCACATAGGAACCTCCCTCCTACACACTGCTGCTACATAGGAACCTCCCTCCTACACACTGCTGCCACATAGGAACATCTAGGAACCCCTCCTACACACTGCTGTCACATAGGAACCTCCCTCCTACACACTGCTGTCACATAGGAACCTCCCTCCTACACACTGCTGCTACATAGGAACATCTAGGAACCTCCCTCCTACACACTGCTGTCACATAGGAACCTCCCTCCTACACACTGCTGTCACATAGGAACCTCCCTCCTACACACTGCTGTCACATAGGAACATCTAGGAACCTCCCTCCTACATACTGCTGTCACATAGGAACATCTAGGAACCTCCCTACTACACACACTGCTGCGACATAGGAACATCTAGGAACCTCCCTCCTACACACTGCTGCGACATAGGAACATCTAGGAACCTCCCTACTACACACTGCTGCCACATAGGAACATCTAGGAACCTCCCTACTACACACTGCTGCTACATAGGAACCTCCCTCCTACACACTGCTGTCACATAGGAACCTCCCTCCTACACACTGCTGTCACATAGGAACCTCCCTCCTACACACTGCTGTCACATAGGAACCTCCCTCCTACACACTGCTGTCACATAGGAACCTCCCTCCTACACACTGCTGCCACATAGGAACATCTAGGAACCTCCCTCCTACACACTGCTGTCACATAGGAACATCTAGGAACCTCCCTCCTACACACTGCTGTCACATAGGAACCTCCCTACTACACACTGCTGTCACATAGGAACCTCCCTCCTACACACTGCTGTCACATAGGAACATCTAGGAACCTCCCTCCTACACACTGCTGTCACATAGGAACATCTAGGAACCTCCCTCCTACACACTGCTGTCACATAGGAACCTCCCTCCACACTGCTGTCACATAGGAACCTCCCTCCTACACACTGCTGCCACATAGGAACCTCCCTCCTACACACTGCTGTCACATAGGAACCTCCCTACTACACACTGCTGCTACATAGGAACCTCCCTCCTACACACTGCTGTCACATAGGAACCTCCCTCCTACACACTGCTGTCACATAGGAACCTCCCTCCTACACACTGCTGCCACATAGGAACCTCCCTCCTACACACTGCTGCCACATAGGAACATCTAGGAACCTCCCTCCTACACACTGCTATCACATAGGAACCTCCCTCCTACACACTGCTGTCACATAGGAACCTCCTCCTACACACTGCTGCCACATAGGAACATCTAGGAACCTCCCTCCTACACACTGCTGTCACATAGGAACCTCCCCTCCGACACACTGCTACCACATAGGAACATCTAGGAACCTCCTCCTACACACTGCTGTCACATAGGAACATCTAGGAACCTCCCTCCTACACACTGCTGTCACATAGGAACCTCCTCCGACACACTGCTACCACATAGGAACATCTAGGAACCTCCCTCCTACACACTGCTGCTACATAGGAACATCTAGGAACCTCCTCCTACACACTGCTGCCACATAGGAACATCTAGGAACCTCCCTCCTACACACTGCTGTCACATAGGAACCTCCCTCCTACACACTGCTGTCACATAGGAACCTCCCTCCGACACACTGCTGTCACATAGGAACCTCCCTACTACACACTGCTGTCACATAGGAACCTCCCTCCTACACACTGCTGTCACATAGGAAACACTGCTGCTACATAGGAACCTCCCTACTACACACTGCTGCCACATAGGAACCTCCCTCCTACACACTGCTGTCACATAGAACCTCCCTCCTACACACTGCTGTCACATAGAACCTCCCTCCTACACACTGCTGTCACATAGGAACCTCCCTCCTACACACTGCTGCTACATAGGAACATCTAGGAACCTCCCTCCTACACACTGCTGCTACATAGGAACCTCCCTCCTACACACTGCTGTCACATAGAAACACTGCTGTCACATAGGAACCTCCCTCCTACACACTGCTGCCACATAGGAACCTCCCTCCTACACACTGCTGTCACATAGGAACCTCCCTCCTACACACTGCTGTCACATAGGAACCTCCCTCCGACACACTGCTGCCACATAGGAACCTCCCTCCGACACACTGCTGTCACATAGGAACATCTAGGAACCTCCCTCCTACACACTGCTGTCACATAGGAACCTCCCTCCTACACACTGCTGCTACATAGGAACATCTAGGAACCTCCCTCCTACACACTGCTGCTACATAGGAACCTCCCTCCTACACACTGCTGTCACATAGGAACCTCCTCCTACACACTGCTGTCACATAGGAACCTCCCTCCTACACACTGCTGTCACATAGGAACCTCCCTCCTACACACTGCTGCTACATAGGAACATCTAGGAACCTCCCTCCTACACACTGCTGCTACATAGGAACCTCCCTCCTACACACTGCTGTCACATAGGAACCTCCCTCCTACACACTGCTGTCACATAGGAACCTCCCTCCTACACACTGCTGCCACATAGGAACCTCCCTCCTACACACTGCTGTCACATAGGAACCTCCCTCCTACACACTGCTGTCACATAGGAACCTCCCTCCGACACACTGCTGCCACATAGGAACCTCCCTCCGACACACTGCTGTCACATAGGAACATCTAGGAACCTCCCTCCTACACACTGCTGTCACATAGGAACCTCCCTCCTACACACTGCTGCCACATAGGAACCTCCCTCCGACACACTGCTGCCACATAGGAACATCTAGGAACCTCCCTCCTACACACTGCTGCTACATAGGAACATCTAGGAACCTCCTCCTCTGTCCATAGGAACCTCCCTCCTACACACTGCTGCCACATAGGAACCTCCCTCCTACACACTGCTGTCACATAGGAACCTCCCTCCTACACACTGCTGCCACATAGGAACCTCCCTCCTACACACTGCTGTCACATAGCAACATCTAGGAACCTCCCTCCTACACACTGCTGTCACATAGGAACATCTAGAACCTCCCTCCTACACACTGCTGCCACATAGGAACCTCCCTCCACACTGCTGTCACATAGGAACCTCCCTCCTACACACTGCTGTCACATAGGAACCTCCTCCTACACACTGCTGCCACATAGGAACCTCCCTCCTACACACTGCTGCCACATAGGAACATCTAGGAACCTCCCTCCTACACACTGCTGCTACATAGGAACATCTAGAACCTCCCTCCTACACACTGCTGCTACATAGGAACCTCCCTCCTCCACACTGCTGTCACATAGGAACATCTAGGAACCTCCCTCCTACACACTGCTGCTACATAGGAACCTCCCTCCTACACACTGCTGCCACATAGGAACATCTAGGAACCTCCCTCCTACACACTGCTGCTACATAGGAACATCTAGGAACCTCCCTCCTACACACTGCTGTCACATAGGAACCTCCCTCCTACACACTGCTGCCACATAGGAACATCTAGGAACCTCCCTCCTACACACTGCTGCCACATAGGAACCTCCCTCCTACACACTGCTGTCACATAGGAACCTCCCTCCTACACACTGCTGCTACATAGGAACATCTAGGAACCTCCCTCCTACACACTGCTGTCACATAGGAACCTCCTCCTACACACTGCTGCTACATAGGAACCTCCCTCCTACACACTGCTGTCCAGGAACATCTAGGAACCTCCCTCCTACACACTGCTACCACATAGGAACATCTAGGAACCTCCCTCCTACACACTGCTGTCACATAGGAACCTCCCTCCTACACACTGCTGCCACATAGGAACCTCCCTCCTACACACTGCTGTCACATAGGAACATCTAGGAACCTCCCTCCTACTCACTGCTGTCACATAGGAACCTCTAGGAACCTCCCTCCTACACACTGCTGTCACATAGGAACATCTAGGAACCTCCTCCACACTGCTGTCACATAGGAACCTCTAGGAACCTCCCTCCTACTCACTGCTGTCACATAGGAACATCTAGGAACCTCCCTCCTACACACTGCTGTCACATAGGAACATCTAGGAACCTCCCTCCTACACACTGCTGTCACATAGGAACATCTAGGAACCTCCCTCCTACACACTGCTGTCACATAGGAATCTCCCTCCTACACACTGCTGTCACATAGGAACCTCCCTCCTCCACACTGCTGTCACATAGGAACCTCCCTCCTACACACTGCTGTCACATAGGAACCTCCCTCCTACACACTGCTGTCACATAGGAACCTCCCTCCTCCACACTGCTGTCACATAGGAACCTCCCTCCTACACACTGCTGTCACATAGGAACCTCCCTCCTACACACTGCTGTCACATAGGAACCTCTAGGAACCTCCCTCCTACACACTGCTGTCACATAGGAACCTCCCTCCTACACACTGCTGTCACATAGGAACATCTAGGAACCTCCCTCCTACACACTGCTGTCACATAGGAACCTCCCTCCTACACACTGCTACCACATAGGAACCTCCCTCCTACACACTGCTGCCACCTAGGAACCTCCCTCCTACACACTGCTGTCACATAGGAACCTCCCTCCTACACACTGCTACCACATAGGAACATCTAGGAACCTCCCTCCTACACACTGCTGTCACATAGGAACATCTAGGAACCTCCCTCCTACACACTGCTGTCACATAGGAACCTCCCTCCTACACACTGCTGCTACATAGGAACCTCCCTCCTACACACTGCTGTCACATAGGAACCTCCCTCCTACACACTGCTGCTACATAGGAACATCTAGGAACCTCCCTCCTACACACTGCTGCTACATAGGAACCTCCCTCCTACACACTGCTGTCACATAGGAACCTCCCTCCTACACACTGCTGTCACATAGGAACCTCCCTCCTACACACTGCTGTCACATAGGAACCTCCCTCCTACACACTGCTGCTACATAGGAACATCTAGGAACCTCCCTCCTACACACTGCTGCTACATAGGAACCTCCCTCCTACACACTGCTGTCACATAGGAACCTCCCTCCTACACACTGCTGTCACATAGGAACCTCCCTCCTACACACTGCTGCCACATAGGAACCTCCCTCCTACACACTGCTGTCACATAGGAACCTCCCTCCTACACACTGCTGTCACATAGGAACCTCCCTCCGACACACTGCTGCCACATAGGAACCTCCCTCCGACACACTGCTGTCACATAGGAACATCTAGGAACCTCCCTCCTACACACTGCTGTCACATAGGAACCTCCCTCCTACACACTGCATGAACCTCCCTCCGACACACTGCTGCCACATAGGAACATCTAGGAACCTCCCTCCTACACACTGCTGCTACATAGGAACATCTAGGAACCTCCCTCCTACACACTGCTGTCACATAGGAACCTCCCTCCTACACACTGCTGCCACATAGGAACCTCCCTCCTACACACTGCTGTCACATAGGAACCTCCCTCCTACACACTGCTGCCACATAGGAACCTCCCTCCTACACACTGCTGTCACATAGCAACATCTAGGAACCTCCCTCCTACACACTGCTGTCACATAGGAACATCTAGGAACCTCCCTCCTACACACTGCTACCACATAGGAACATCTAGGAACCTCCCTCCTACACACTGCTGTCACATAGGAACCTCCCTCCTACACACTGCTGTCACATAGGAACCTCCCTCCTACACACTGCTGCCACATAGGAACCTCCCTCCTACACACTGCTGTCACATAGGAACATCTAGGAACCTCCCTCCTACACACTGCTGCTACATAGGAACATCTAGGAACCTCCCTCCTACACACTGCTGCTACATAGGAACCTCCCTCCTACACACTGCTGTCACATAGGAACATCTAGGAACCTCCCTCCTACACACTGCTGCTACATAGGAACCTCCCTCCTCCACACTGCTGCTACATAGGAACATCTAGGAACCTCCCTCCTACACACTGCTGCTACATAGGAACATAGGAACCTCCCTCCTACACACTGCTGTCACATAGGAACCTCCCTCCTACACACTGCTGCTACATAGGAACATAGGAACCTCCTCCTACACACTGCTGCCACATAGGAACCTCCCTCCGACACACTGCTGCACATAGGAACATAGGAACCTCCCTCCTACACACTGCTGTCACATAGGAACATCTAGGAACCTCCTCTACACACTGCTGTCACATAGGAACCTCCCTCCTACACACTGCTGCTACATAGGAACCTCCCTCCTACACACTGCTGTCACATAGGAACATCTAGGAACCTCCCTCCTACACACTGCTACCACATAGGAACATCTAGGAACCTCCCTCCTACACACTGCTGTCACATAGGAACCTCCCTCCTACACACTGCTGCCACATAGGAACCTCCCTCCTACACACTGCTGTCACATAGGAACATAGGAACCTCCCTCCTACACACTGCTGTCACATAGGAACCTCTAGGAACCTCCCTCCTACACACTGCTGTCACATAGGAACATCTAGGAACCTCCCTCCTACTCACTGCTGTCACATAGGAACCTCTAGGAACCTCCTCCTACTCACTGCTGTCACATAGGAACATCTAGAACCTCCCTCCTACACACTGCTGTCACATAGGAACCTCCCTCCTACTCACTGCTGTCACATAGGAACCTCCTCCTACACACTGCTGTCACATAGGAACATCTAGGAACCTCCCTCCTACACACTGCTGTCACATAGGAACCTCCCTCCTACACACTGCTGTCACATAGGAACCTCCCTCCCACACATTGCTGTCACATAGGAACCTCCCTCCTACACACTGCTGTCACATAGGAACCTCCTCCTACACACTGCTGTCACATAGGAACCTCCCTCCTCCACACTGCTGCCACATAGAACCTCCCTCCTACACACTGCTGTCACATAGGAACCTCCCTCCTACACACTGCTGTCACATAGGAACCTCCTCCTACACACTGCTGTCACATAGGAACCTCCCTCCTACACACTGCTGTCACATAGGAACCTCCCTCCTACACACTGCTGTCACATAGGAACATCTAGGAACCTCCCTCCTACACACTGCTACCACATAGGAACATCTAGGAACCTCCCTCCTACACACTGCTGTCACATAGGAACATCTAGGAACCTCCCTCCTACACACTGCTGTCACATAGGAACATCTAGGAACCTCCCTCCTACACACTGCTGCTACATAGGAACCTCCCTCCTACACACTGCTGCTACATAGGAACATCTAGGAACCTCCCTCCTACACACTGCTGCTACATAGGAACATCTAGGAACCTCCCTCCTACACACTGCTGTCACATAGGAACATCTAGGAACCTCCCTCCTACACACTGCTGCTACATAGGAACATCTAGGAACCTCCCTCCTACACACTGCTGCCACATAGGAACCTCCCTCCTACACACTGCTGCTACATAGGAACATCTAGGAACCTCCCTCCTACACACTGCTGCTACATAGGAACATCTAGGAACCTCCCTCCTACACACTGCTACCACATAGGAACATCTAGGAACCTCCCTCCTACACACTGCTGTCACATAGGAACCTCCCTCCTACACACTGCTGCCACATAGGAACATCTAGGAACCTCCCTCCTACACACTGCTGTCACATAGGAACATCTAGGAACCTCCCTCCTACACACTGCTGCCACATAGGAACATCTAGGAACCTCCCTCCTACACACTGCTATCACATAGGAACCTCCCTCCTACACACTGCTATCACATAGGAACCTCCCTCCTACACACTGCTGCCACATAGGAACATCTAGGAACCTCCCTCCTACACACTGCTGCCACATAGGAACATCTAGGAACCCCTCCTACACACTGCTGTCACATAGGAACATCTAGGAACCTCCCTCCTACACACTGCTGCCACATAGGAACATCTAGGAACCTCCCTCCTACACACTGCTGCTACATAGGAACATCTAGAACCTCCCTCCTACACACTGCTGTCACATAGGAACCTCCCTCCTACACACTGCTGCTACATAGGAACATCTAGGAACCTCCCTCCTACACACTGCTGTCACATAGGAACCTCCCTCCTACACACTGCTGTCACATAGGAACCTCCCTCCTCCATAGGAACTCCACACTGCTGTCACCTAGAACATCCCTCCTACACACTGCTGTCATCTAGGAACCTCCCTCCTACACACTGCTGTCACATAGGAACCCCTCCTACCACATAGGAACCTGCCTCCTACACACTGCTGTCACATAGGAACATCTAGGAACCTCCCTCCTACACACTGCTGCTACATAGGAACATCTAGGAACCTCCCTCCTACACACTGCTGCTAGGAACATCTAGGAACCTCCCTCCTACACACTGCTGCTACATAGGAACCTCCCTCCTACACACTGCTGTCACATAGGAACCTCCCTCCTACACACTGCTGCTACATAGGAACATCTAGGAACCTCCCTCCTACACATTGCTGTCACATAGGAACCTCCCTCCTACACACTGCTGTCACATAGGAACCTCCCTCCTACACACTGCTGTCACATAGGAACCTCCCTCCTACACACTGCTGCCACATAGGAACCTCCCTCCTACACACTGCTGTCACATAGGAACCTCCCTCCTCCACACTGCTGTCACATAGGAACCTCCCTCCTACACACTGCTGTCACATAGGAACCTCCCTCCTACACACTGCTGTCACATAGGAACCTCCCTCCTACACACTGCTGTCACATAGGAACATCTAGGAACCTCCCTCCTACACACTGCTGCCACATAGGAACATCTAGGAACCTCCCTCCTACACACTGCTGTCACATAGGAACATCTAGGAACCTCCCTCCTACACACTGCTGTCACATAGGAACATCTAGGAACCTCCCTCCTACACACTGCTGCTACATAGGAACCTCCCTCCTACACACTGCTGCTACATAGGAACATCTAGGAACCTCCCTCCTACACACTGCTGCTACATAGGAACATCTAGGAACCTCCCTCCTACACACTGCTGTCACATAGGAACATCTAGGAACCTCCCTCCTACACACTGCTGCTACATAGGAACATCTAGGAACCTCCCTCCTACACACTGCTGCTTTATAGGAACCTCCCTCCTACACACTGCTGCTACATAGGAACATCTAGGAACCTCCCTCCTACACACTGCTGCTACATAGGAACATCTAGGAACCTCCCTCCTACACACTGCTACCACATAGGAACATAGGAACCTCCCTCCTACACACTGCTGTCACATAGGAACCTCCCTCCTACACACTGCTGCCACATAGGAACATCTAGGAACCTCCCTCCTACACACTGCTGTCACATAGGAACATCTAGGAACCTCCCTCCTACACACTGCTACCACATAGGAACATCTAGGAACCTCCTCCTACACACTGCTGTCACATAGGAACCTCCCTCCTACACACTGCTGTCACATAGGAACCTCCTCCTACACACTGCTACCACATAGGAACATCTAGGAACCTCCCTCCTACACACTGCTGCCACATAGGAACATCTAGGAACCTCCCTCCTACACACTGCTGTCACATAGGAACATCTAGGAACCTCCCTCCTACACACTGCTGCCACATAGGAACATCTAGGAACCTCCCTCCTACACACTGCTGCTACATAGGAACATCTAGGAACCTCCCTCCTACACACTGCTGTCACATAGGAACCTCCCTCCTACACACTGCTGCTACATAGGAACATCTAGGAACCTCCCTCCTACACACTGCTGTCACATAGGAACCTCCCTCCTACACACTGCTGTCACATAGGAACCTCCCTCCTACCACATAGGAACCTCCCTCCTCCACACTGCTGTCACCTAGGAACATCCCTCCTACACACTGCTGTCATCTAGGAACCTCCCTCCTACACACTGCTGTCACATAGGAACCTCCCTCCTACCACATAGGAACCTCCCTCCTACACACTGCTGTCACATAGGAACATCCTCCCTCCTACACACTGCTGCTACATAGGAACATCTAGGAACCTCCCTCCTACACACTGCTGTCACATAGGAACATCTAGGAACCTCCCTCCTACACACTGCTGCTACATAGGAACATCTAGGAACCTCCCTACTACACACTGCTGCTACATAGGAACATCTAGGAACCTCCCTACTACACACTGCTGCTACATAGGAACATCTAGGAACCTCCCTACTACACACTGCTGCTACATAGGAACATCTAGGAACCTCCCTACTACACACTGCTGTCACATAGGAACCTCCCTCCTACACACTGCTGTCACATAGGAACCTCCCTCCTACACACTGCTGTCACATAGGAACCTCCCTCCTACACACTGCTGCTACATAGGAACCTCCCTCCTACACACTGCTGCTACATAGGAACATCTAGGAACCTCCTCCTACACACTGCTGTCACATAGGAACCTCCCTCCTACACACTGCTGTCACATAGGAACCTCCCTCCTACACACTGCTGCTACATAGGAACATCTAGGAACCTCCCTCCTACACACTGCTGTCACATAGGAACCTCCCTCCTACACACTGCTGTCACATAGGAACCTCCCTCCTACACACTGCTGTCACATAGGAACATCTAGGAACCTCCCTCCTACATACTGCTGTCACATAGGAACATCTAGGAACCTCCCTCCTACACACTGCTGCGACATAGGAACATCTAGGAACCTCCCTCCTACACACTGCTGCGACATAGGAACATCTAGGAACCTCCCTCCTACACACTGCTGCCACATAGGAACATCTAGGAACCTCCCTCCTACACACTGCTGCTACATAGGAACCTCCCTCCTACACACTGCTGTCACATAGGAACCTCCCTCCTACACACTGCTGTCACATAGGAACCTCCCTCCTACACACTGCTGTCACATAGGAACCTCCTCCTACACACTGCTGTCACATAGGAACCTCCCTCCTACACACTGCTGCCACATAGGAACATCTAGGAACCTCCTCCTACACACTGCTGTCACATAGGAACATCTAGGAACCTCCTCCTACACACTGCTGTCACATAGGAACCTCCCCTACACACTGCTGTCACATAGGAACCTCCCTCCTACACACTGCTGTCACATAGGAACATCTAGGAACCTCCCTCCTACACACTGCTGTCACATAGGAACATCTAGGAACCTCCCTCCTACACACTGCTGTCACATAGGAACCTCCCTCCTACACACTGCTGTCACATAGGAACCTCCCTCCTACACACTGCTGCCACATAGGAACCTCCCTCCTACACACTGCTGTCACATAGGAACCTCCCTCCTACACACTGCTGTCACATAGGAACCTCCCTCCTACACACTGCTGTCACATAGGAACCTCCCTCCTACACATTGCTGTCACATAGGAACCTCCCTCCTACACACTGCTACCACATAGGAACCTCCCTCCTACACACTGCTGCCACATAGGAACATCTAGGAACCTCCCTCCACACACTGCTATCACATAGGAACCTCCCTCCTACACACTGCTGTCACATAGGAACCTCCCTCCTACACACTGCTGCCACATAGGAACATCTAGGAACCTCCCTCCTACACACTGCTGTCACATAGGAACCTCCCTCCGACACACTGCTACCACATAGGAACATCTAGGAACCTCCCTCCTACACACTGCTGTCACATAGGAACATCTAGGAACCTCCCTCCTACACACTGCTGTCACATAGGAACCTCCTCCGACACACTGCTACCACATAGGAACATCTAGGAACCTCCCTCCTACACACTGCTGCTACATAGGAACATCTAGGAACCTCCTCCTACACACTGCTGCCACATAGGAACATCTAGGAACCTCCCTCCTACACACTGCTGTCACATAGGAACCTCCCTCCTACACACTGCTGTCACATAGGAACCTCCCTCCGACACACTGCTGTCACATAGGAACCTCCCTACTACACACTGCTGTCACATAGGAACCTCCCTCCTACACACTGCTGTCACATAGGAACCTCCCTCCTACTCACTGCTGCTACATAGGAACCTCCCTACTACACACTGCTGCCACATAGGAACCTCCCTCCTACACACTGCTGTCACATAGGAACCTCCCTCCTACACACTGCTGCTCACATAGGAACCTCCCTCCTACACACTGCTGTCACATAGGAACCTCCCTCCTACACACTGCTGCTACATAGGAACATCTAGGAACCTCCCTCCTACACACTGCTGCCACATAGGAACCTCCCTCCTACACACTGCTGTCACATAGGAACCTCCCTCCTACACACTGCTGTCACATAGGAACCTCCCTCCTACACACTGCTGTCACATAGGAACCTCCCTCCTACACACTGCTGTCACATAGGAACCTCCCTCCTACACACTGCTGTCACATAGGAACCTCCCTCCTACACACTGCTGCTACCTAGGAACCTCCCTCCTACACACTGCTGTCACATAGGAACATCTAGGAACCTCCCTCCTACACACTGCTGTCACATAGGAACCTCCCTCCTACACACTGCTGTCACATAGGAACCTCCCTCCTACACACTGCTGCCACATAGGAACCTCCCTCCTACACACTGCTGTCACATAGGAACCTCCCTCCTACACACTGCTGTCACATAGGAACCTCCCTCCTACACACTGCTACCACATAGGAACCTCCCTCCTACACACTGCTGTCACATAGGAACATCTAGGAACCTCCCTCCTACACACTGCTGTCACATAGGAACCTCCCTCCTACACACTGCTGTCACATAGGAACATCTAGGAACCTCCCTCCTCCACACTGCTGCCACATAGGAACCTCCCTCCTACACACTGCTGTCACATAGGAACCTCCCTCCTACACACTGCTGTCACATAGGAACATCTAGGAACCTCCCTCCTACACACTGCTGCCACATAGGAACCTCCCTCCTACACACTGCTGTCACATAGGAACCTCCCTCCTACACACTGCTGTCACATAGGAACATCTAGGAACCTCCCTCCTACACACTGCTACCACATAGGAACATCTAGGAACCTCCCTCCTACACACTGCTGTCACATAGGAACATCTAGGAACCTCCCTCCTACACACTGCTGTCACATAGGAACATCTAGGAACCTCCCTCCTACACACTGCTGCTACATAGGAACCTCCCTCCTACACACTGCTGCTACATAGGAACATCTAGGAACCTCCCTCCTACACACTGCTGCTACATAGGAACATCTAGGAACCTCCCTCCTACACACTGCTGTCACATAGGAACATCTAGGAACCTCCCTCCTACACACTGCTGCTACATAGGAACCTCCCTCCTACACACTGCTGCTACATAGGAACATCTAGGAACCTCCCTCCTACACACTGCTGCTACATAGGAACATCTAGGAACCTCCCTACTACACACTGCTACCACATAGGAACATCTAGGAACCTCCCTCCTACACACTGCTGTCACATAGGAACCTCCCTCCTACACACTGCTGCCACATAGGAACATCTAGGAACCTCCCTCCTACACTCTGCTACCACATAGGAACATCTAGGAACCTCCCTCCTACACACTGCTGTCACATAGGAACCTCCCTCCTACACACTGCTGTCACATAGGAACATCTAGGAACCTCCCTCCTACACACTGCTGTCACATAGGAACCTCCCTCCTACACACTGCTACCACATAGGAACATCTAGGAACCTCCCTCCTACACACTGCTGCCACATAGGAACATCTAGGAACCTCCCTCCTACACACTGCTGTCACATAGGAACATCTAGGAACCTCCCTCCTACACACTGCTGCTACATAGGAACATCTAGGAACCTCCCTCCTACACACTGCTGTCACATAGGAACCTCCCTCCTACACACTGCTGCTACATAGGAACATCTAGGAACCTCCCTCCTACACACTGCTGCCACATAGGAACATCTAGGAACCTCCCTACTACACACTGCTGTCACATAGGAACCTCCCTCCTACACACTGCTGTCACATAGGAACCTCCCTCCTACACACTGCTGTCACATAGGAACCTCCCTCCTACACACTGCTGTCACATAGGAACCTCCCTCCTACACACTGCTGTCACATAGGAACCTCCCTCCTACACACTGCTGTCACATAGGAACCTCCCTCCGACACACTGCTGTCACATAGGAACCTCCCTCCTACACACTGCTGTCACATAGGAACCTCCCTCCTACACACTGCTGTCACATAGGAACCTCCCTACTACACACTGCTGTCACATAGGAACATCTAGGAACCTCCCTCCTACACACTGCTGCTACATAGGAACATCTAGGAACCTCCCTCCTACACACTGCTGTCACATAGGAACCTCCCTCCTACACACTGCTGCTACATAGGAACATCTAGGAACCTCCCTCCTACACACTGCTGCTACATAGGAACATCTAGGAACCTCCCTCCTACACACTGCTGTCACATAGGAACATCCCTCCTACACACTGCTGTCACATAGGAACCTCCCTCCTACACACTGCTGTCACATAGGAACCTCCCTCCTACACACTGCTGTCACATAGGAACCTCCCTCCTACACACTGCTACCACATAGGAACATCTAGGAACCTCCCTCCTACACACTGCTGTCACATAGGAACATCTAGGAACCTCCCTCCTACACACTGCTGCCACATAGGAACATCTAGGAACCTCCCTCCTACACACTGCTGCTACATAGGAACATCTAGGAACCTCCCTCCTACACACTGCTGCCACATAGGAACATCTAGGAACCTCCCTCCTACACACTGCTGTCACATAGGAACATCTAGGAACCTCCCTCCTACACACTGCTGCCACATAGGAACATCTAGGAACCTCCCTCCTACACACTGCTATCACATAGGAACATCTAGGAACCTCCCTCCTACACACTGCTGCTACATAGGAACATCTAGGAACCTCCCTCCTACACACTGCTGTCACATAGGAACCTCCCTACTACACACTGCTGCTACATAGGAACATCTAGGAACCTCCCTACTACACACTGCTGCTACATAGGAACATCTAGGAACCTCCCTACTACACACTGCTGCTACATAGGAACATCTAGGAACCTCCCTACTACACACTGCTGTCACATAGGAACCTCCCTACTACACACTGCTGTCACATAGGAACCTCCCTCCTACACACTGCTGCCACATAGGAACATCTAGGAACCTCCCTCCTACACACTGCTGTCACATAGGAACCTCCCTCCTACACACTGCTGTCACATAGGAACCTCCCTCCTACACACTGCTGTCACATAGGAACCTCCCTCCTACACACTGCTGCTACATAGGAACATCTAGGAACCTCCCTACTACACACTGCTGTCACATAGGAACCTCCCTACTACACACTGCTGTCACATAGGAACCTCCCTCCTACACACTGCTGTCACATAGGAACCTCCCTCCTACACACTGCTGTCACATAGGAACATCTAGGAACCTCCCTCCTACACACTGCTGCCACATAGGAACATCTAGGAACCTCCCTACTACACACTGCTGCGACATAGGAACATCTAGGAACCTCCCTACTACACACTGCTGCGACATAGGAACATCTAGGAACCTCCCTACTACACACTGCTGCCACATAGGAACATCTAGGAACCTCCCTACTACACACTGCTGCGACATAGGAACATCTAGGAACCTCCCTACTACACACTGCTGCTACATAGGAACCTCCCTCCTACACACTGCTGTCACATAGGAACCTCCCTCCTACACACTGCTGTCACATAGGAACCTCCCTACTACACACTGCTGCTACATAGGAACCTCCCTCCTACACACTGCTGTCACATAGGAACCTCCCTCCTACACACTGCTGTCACATAGGAACCTCCCTCCTACACACTGCTGTCACATAGGAACCTCCCTCCTACACACTGCTGTCACATAGGAACCTCCCTCCTACACACTGCTGCCACATAGGAACATCTAGGAACCTCCCTCCTACACACTGCTATCACATAGGAACCTCCCTCCTACACACTGCTATCACATAGGAACCTCCCTCCTACACACTGCTGCCACATAGGAACATCTAGGAACCTCCCTCCTACACACTGCTGTCACATAGGAACCTCCCTCCGACACACTGCTGTCACATAGGAACATCTAGGAACCTCCCTCCTACACACTGCTGTCACATAGGAACCTCCCTCCGACACACTGCTGTCACATAGGAACCTCCCTCCTACACACTGCTGTCACATAGGAACCTCCCTCCTACACACTGCTACCACATAGGAACATCTAGGAACCTCCCTCCTACACACTGCTGTCACATAGGAACCTCCCTCCTACACACTGCTGCCACATAGGAACATCTAGGAACCTCCCTCCTACACACTGCTGTCACATAGGAACCTCCCTCCTACACACTGCTGTCACATAGGAACCTCCCTCCTCCTACACACTGCTGCTACATAGGAACCTCCCTCCTACACACTGCTGTCACATAGGAACCTCCCTCCTACACACTGCTGCTACATAGGAAACTAGGAACCTCCCTCCTACACACTGCTGCATAGGAACATCTAGGAACCTCCCTCCTACACACTGCTGTCACATAGGAACATCTAGGAACCTCCCTCCTACACACTGCTGTCACATAGGAACATCTAGGAACCTCCTCCTACACACTGCTGCTACATATAGAACATCTAGGAACCTCCCTACTACACACTGCTACCACATAGGAACATCTAGGAACCTCCCTCCTACACACTGCTGTCACATAGGAATCCTCCCTCCTCCACATCTAGGAACCTCCCTCCTACACACTGCTGTCACATAGGAACATCTAGGAACCTCCTCCTACACACTGCTGTCACATAGGAACATCTAGGAACCTCCTCCTCCTACACACTGCTACCACATAGGAACATCTAGGAACCTCCTCCTACACACTGCTGTCACATAGGAACCTCCTCCTACACACTGCTGTCACATAGGAACCTCCCTCCTACACACTGCTGTCACATAGGGAACCTCCCTCCTACACACTGCTGTCACATAGGAACCTCCCCTCCTACACACTGCTGCCACATAGGAACCTCCCTCCTACACACTGCTGTCACATAGGAACCTCCCTCCTACACACTGCTGTCACATAGGAACCTCCCTCCTCCTACACACTGCTGTCACATAGGAACCTCCCTCCTACACACTGCTGTCACATAGGAACCTCCCTCCACACACTGCTGTCACATAGGAACCTCCCTCCTACACACTGCTGCCACATAGGAACCTCCTCCTACACATCACATAGGAACCTCCCTCCTACACACTGCTGTCACATAGGAACCTCCCTCCTACACACTGCTGTCACATAGGAACCTCCCTCCTACACACTGCTGTCACATAGGAACATCTAGAACCTCCTCCTACACACTGCTGCTACATAGGAACACATAGGAACCTCCTCCTCCACACTGCTGTCACATAGGAAACACACTGCTCCAGGAACATCTAGGAACCTCCCCTCCTACACACTGCTGTCACATAGGAACATCTAGAACCTCCCTCCTACACACTGCTGCTACATAGAACATCTAGGAACCTCCTCCTCCACACTGCTGCTACATAGGAACCTCCCTCCTACACACTGCTGCTACATAGGAACCTCCCTCCTACACACTGCTGTCACATAGAACCTCCTCCTACTCACTGTTGCTACATAGGAACCTCCTACTCACTGCTGCTACATAGGAACCTCCCTCCTACACACTGCTGTCACATAGGAACATCTAGGAACCTCCCTCCTACACACTGCTGTCACATAGGAACATCTAGGAACCTCCTCCTACACACTGCTGCTACATAGGAACCTCCCTCCTACACACTGCTGCCACATAGGAACATCTAGGAACCTCCCTCCTACACACTGCTGTCACATAGGAACATCTGGACCTCCTCCTACACACTGCTGCCACATAGGAACCTCCCTCCTACACACTGCTGCATGGACATCAGGAACCTCCCTCCTACACACTGCTGCTACATAGGAACCTCCCTCCTACACACTGCTGTCACATAGGAACCTCC
>NC_068447.1:945015-990409 GCF_023373465.1 Oncorhynchus keta | reverse complement strand
AGAGACAGTAGATCTAGCTGGTCTGTCATAATATAATAGAGACAGTAGATCTAGCTTGTCTGTCATAATATAATAGAGACAGTAGATCTAGCTGGTCTGTCATAATATAATAGAGACAGTAGATCTAGCTTGTCTGTCATAATATAATAGAGACAGTAGATCTAGCTGATCTGTCATAATATAATAGAGACAGAGACAGTAAATGTAGCTGGTCTGTCATAATATAATAGATACAGTAGATCTAGCTGGTCTGTCATAATATAATAGAGACAGTAGATCTAGCTTGTCTGTCAATATAATAGAGACAGAAGATCTAGCTGATCTGTCATAATATAATAGAGACAGTAAATCTAGCTGGTTTGTCATAATATAATAGAGACGATAGATCTAGCTGGTCTCTCATAATATGATAGAGACAGTAGATCTGGCTGGTCTGTCATAAAATAATAGAGACGGTAGATCTAGCTGGTCTGTCTTAAGACAGTTAGCTTAAGGACAAGTAAACAGACAGTTAGTTTATGGTTAAGTAAACAGACAGTTCGTTTAGGGTTAAGTAAACAGACAGCTAGTTTAGGGTTAAGTAAACAGGCAGTTTGTTTAGGGTTAAGTAAACAGACAGTTAACCTATTTCCTCACGCAGCCCACCCACTCTTCTCTGGACCGGCGATACCACAACTTATCTTCATACTTTTTGTATTATTTAAGATACATTGGAAGTCCATTTGAAGAACGTTTTGTGATTTACAAGTAAAGGATTATGTGCAAAATACAATATATCACATGATGAGGGCCAGTCCTGACTCCCTGGATCACATACTGAGGGCCAGTCCTGACTCCCTGGATCACATACTGAGGGCCAGTCCTGACTCCCTGGATCACATACTGAGGGCCAGTCCTGACTCCCTGGATCACATACTGAGGGCCAGTCCTGACTCCCCTGATCACATACTGAGGGCCAGTCCTGGGACTCCTGGATCACATACTGAGGGCCAGTCCTGACTCCCTGGATCACATACTGAGGGCCAGTCCTGACTCCCTGGATCACATACTGAGGGCCAGTCCTGACTCCCTGGATCACATACTGAGGGCCAGTCCTGACTCCCTGGATCACATACTGAGGGCCAGTCCTGACTCCCTGGATCACATACTGAGGGCCAGTCCTGACTCCCTGGATCACATACTGAGGGCCAGTCCTGACTCCCTGGATCACATACTGAGGGCCAGTCCTGACTCCCTGGATCACATACTGAGGGCCAGTCCTGACTCCCTGGATCACATACTGAGGGCCAGTCCTGACTCCCTGGATCACATACTGAGGGGTCAGTCCTGACTCCCGGGATCACATACTGAGGGCCAGTCCTGACTCCCTGGATCACATACTGAGGGCCAGTCCTGACTCCCTGATCACATACTGAGGGCCAGTCCTGACTCCCTGATCACATACTGAGGGCCAGTCCTGACTCCCTGATCACATACTGAGGGCCAGTCCTGACTCCCTGGATCACATACTGAGGGCCAGTCCTGACTCCCTGGATCACATACTGAGGGCCAGTCCTGACTCCCTGGATCACATACTGAGGGCCAGTCCTGACTCCCTGGATCACATACTGAGGGCCAGTCCTGACTCCCTGGATCACATACTGAGGGCCAGTCCTGACTCCCTGGATCACATACTGAGGGCCAGTCCTGACTCCCTGGATCACATACTGAGGGCCAGTCCTGACTCCCTGGATCACATACTGAGGGCCAGTCCTGACTCCCTGGATCACATACTGAGGGCCAGTCCTGACTCCCTGGATCACATACTGAGGGCCAGTCCTGACTCCCTGGATCACATACTGAGGCCAGTCCTGACTCCCTGGATCACATACTGAGGGCCAGTCCTGACTCCCTGGATCACATACTGAGGGCCAGTCCCAGACTCCCCTGGATCACATACTGAGGGCCAGTCCTGACTCCCCCTGGATCACATACTGAGGGCCAGTCCTGACCCCTGATCACATACTGAGGGGCCAGTCCTGACTCCCTGGATCACATACTGAGGGCCAGTCCTGACTCCCTGATCACATACTGAGGACCAGTCCCTGACTCCCTGGATCACATACTGAGGGCCAGTCCTGACTCCCTGATCACATACTGAGGGCCAGTCCTGACTCCCTGATCACATACTGAGGGCCAGTCCTGACTCCCTGGATCACATACTGAGGGCCAGTCCTGACTCCCTGGATCACATACTGAGGGCCAGTCCTGACTCCCTGGATCACATACTGAGGGCCAGCTTCTACCCCCAACCATAAGACTCCTGAACAGCTCATCAAATGGCTACCAGACTATTTGCAATGACCCCCCCCCTACTCTGATGCTACTCTGTTATTATCTATGCATAGGTACTCGGAGTCAATCACCACCTTCCGGAGACACCTGAAACCCCACCTCTTTAAGGAATACCTAGGATAGGATAAAGTAATCCTTCTCACCCCCCCCCCCCTTAAAAGATTTAGATGCACTATTGTAAAGTGGCTGTTCCACTGGATGTCATAAGGTGAATGCACCAATTTGTTAGTCGCTTTGGATAAGAGCGTCTGCTAAGTGACATAAATGTAAATGTAAATGTACTCTATACCTACATGTACATATTACCTCAATTACCTCGACACCAGGTGTCTCCGCACATTGACATTGACTCTGTACTGGTACCCCCTGTATATAGCCTCCACACTGACTCGGTACCGGTACCCCTGTATATAGCCTCCACATTGACTCTGTATCGGTACCTCCTGTATATAGCCTCCACATTGACTCTGTACCGTAATACCCTGTATGTAGCCTCCACATTGACTCTGTACCATAATACCAATACTGTTGTATTCAGCATTTCACTGTAAGGTCTACTACACCTGTTGTATTCAGCATTTCACTGTAAGGTCTACTACACCTGTTGTATTCAGCATTTCACTGTGAGGTCTACTACACCTGTTGTATTCAGCATTTCACTGTGAGGTTTACTACACATGTTGTATTCAGCATTTCACTGTAAGGTCTACTACACCTGTTGTATTCAGCATTTCACTGTAAGGTCTACTACACCTGTTGTATTCAGCATTTCACTGTGAGGTTTACTACACCTGTTGTATTCAGCATTTCACTGTAAGGTCTACTACACCTGTTGCATTCAGCATTTCACTGTGAGGTCTACTACACCTGTTGTATTCAGCATTTCACTGTGAGGTTTACCACACCTGTTGTATTCAGCATTTCACTGTGAGGTTTACTACACCTGTTGTATTCAGCATTTCACTGTGAGGTCTACTACACCTGTTGTATTCAGCATTTCACTGTAAGGTCTACTACACCTGTTGTATTCAGCATTTCACTGTAAGCTCTAGTACGCCTGTTGTATTCATCATTTCACTGTGAGGTCTACTACACCTGTTGTATTCAGCATTTCACTGTAAGGTCTACTACACCTGTTGTATTCAGCATTTCACTGTAAGGTCTACTACACCTGTTGTATTCAGCATTTCACTGTAAGGTCTACTACACCTGTTGTATTCAGCATTTCACTGTGAGGTCTACTACACCTGTTGTATTCAGCATTTCACTGTGAGGTCTACTACACCTGTTGTATTCAGCATTTCACTGTGAGGTTTACTACACCTGTTGTATTCAGCATTTCACTGTAAGTCTACTACACCTGTTGTATTCACCATTTCACTGTAAGGTCTACTACACCTGTTGTATTCAGCATTTCACTGTAAGGTTTACTACACCTGTTGTATTCAGCATTTCACTGTGAGGTTTACTACACCTGTTGTATTCAGCATTTCACTGTAAGGTCTACTACACCTGTTGTATTCAGCATTTCACTGTGAGGTTTACTACACCTGTTGTATTCAGCATTTCACTGTGAGGTTTACTACACCTGTTGTATTCAGCATTTCACTGTGAGGTTTACTACACCTGTTGTATTCAGCATTTCACTGTGAGGTCTACTACACCTGTTGTATTCAGCATTTCACTGTGAGGTCTACTACACCTGTTGTATTCAGCATTTCACTGTAAGGTTTACTACACCTGTTGTATTCAGCATTTCACTGTAAGGTTTACTACACCTGTTGTATTCAGCATTTCACTGTGAGGTCTACTACACCTGTTGTATTCAGCATTCCTGTAAGGTCTACTACACCTGTTGTATTCAGCATTTCACTGTGAGGTCTACTACACCTGTTGTATTCAGCATTTCACTGTAAGGTCTACTACACCTGTTGTATTCAGCATTTCACTGTGAGGTCTACTACACCTGTTGTATTCAGCATTTCACTGTAAGGTCTACTACACCTGTTGTATTCAGCATTTCACTGTAAGGTCTACTACACCTGTTGTATTCAGCATTTCACTGTAAGGTCTACTACACCTGTTGTATTCAGCATTTCACTGTGAGGTTTACTACACCTGTTGTATTCAGCATTTCACTGTGAGGTCTACTACACCTGTTGTATTCAGCATTTCACTGTAAGGTCTACTACACCTGTTGTATTCAGCATTTCACTGTAAGGTCTACTACACCTGTTGTATTCAGCATTTCACTGTAAGGTCTACTACACCTGTTGTATTCAGCATTTCACTGTGAGGTTTACTACACCTGTTGTATTCAGCATTTCACTGTAAGGTCTACTACACCTGTTGTATTCAGCATTTCACTGTGAGGTTTACTACACCTGTTGTATTCAGCATTTCACTGTAAGGTCTACTACACCTGTTGTATTCAGCATTTCACTGTAAGGTCTACTACACCTGTTGTATTCAGCATTTCACTGTGAGGTCTACTACACCTGTTGTATTCAGCATTTCACTGTCAGGTTTACTACACCTGTTGTATTCAGCATTTCACTGTGAGGTTTACTACACCTGTTGTATTCAGCATTTCACTGTAAGGTCTACTACACCTGTTGTATTCAGCATTTCACTGTAAGGTCTACTACACCTGTTGTATTCAGCATTTCACTGTAAGGTTTACTACACCTGTTGTATTCAGCATTTCACTGTGAGGTTTACTACACCTGTTGTATTCAGCATTTCACTGTAAGGTCTACTACACCTGTTGCATTCAGCATTTCACTGTGAGGTCTACTACACCTGTTGTATTCAGCATTTCACTGTAAGGTCTACTACACCTGTTGTATTCAGCATTTCACTGTAAGGTCTACTACACCTGTTGTATTCAGCATTTCACTGTAAGGTCTACTACACCTGTTGTATTCAGCATTTCACTGTGAGGTTTACTACACCTGTTGTATTCAGCATTTCACTGTAAGGTCTACTACACCTGTTGTATTCAGCATTTCACTGTGAGGTTTACTACACCTGTTGTATTCAGCATTTCACTGTAAGGTTTACTACACCTGTTGTATTCAGCATTTCACTGTAAGGTCTACTACACCTGTTGTATTCATCATTTCACTGTGAGGTTTACTACACCTGTTGTATTCAGCATTTCACTGTAAGGTCTACTACACCTGTTGTATTCAGCATTTCACTGTAAGGTCTACTACACCTGTTGTATTCAGCATTTCACTGTAAGGTCTACTACACCTGTTGTATTCAGCATTTCACTGTGAGGTCTACTACACCTGTTGTATTCAGCATTTCACTGTAAGGTCTACTACACCTGTTTGTATTCAGCATTTCACTGTGAGGTCTACTACACCTGTTGTATTCAGCATTTCACTGTCAGGTCTACTACACCTGTTGTATTCAGCATTTCACTGTAAGGTTTACTACACCTGTTGTATTCAGCATTTCACTGTAAGGTTTACCACACCTGTTGTATTCAGCATTTCACTGTGAGGTCTACTACACCTGTTGTATTCAGCATTTCACTGTAAAGGTTTACTACACCTGTTGTATTCAGCATTTCACTGTGAGGTTTACTACACCTGTTGTATTCAGCATTTCACTGTAAGGTTTACTACACCTGTTGTATTCAGCATTTCACTGTGAGGTCTACTACACCTGTTGTATTCAGCATTTCACTGTAAGGTCTACTACACCTGTTGTATTCAGCATTTCACTGTAAGGTTTACTACACCTGTTGTATTCAGCATTTCACTGTAAGGTCTACTACACCTGTTGTATTCAGCATTTCACTGTAAGGTTTACTACACCTGTTGTATTCAGCATTTCACTGTAAGGTCTACTACACCTGTTGTATTCAGCATTTCACTGTAAGGTCTACTACACCTGTTGTATTCAGCATTTCACTGTAAGGTCTACTACACCTGTTGTATTCAGCATTTCACTGTAAGGTTTACTACACCTGTTGTATTCAACATTTCACTGTGAGGTCTACTACACCTGTTGTATTCAGCATTTCACTGTAAGGTCTACTACACCTGTTGTATTCAGTATTTTCACTGTAAGGTTTACTACACCTGTTGTATTCAGCATTTCACTGTGAGGTTTACTACACCTGTTGTATTCAGCATTTCACTGTAAGGTCTACTACACCTGTTGTATTCAGCATTTCACTGTAAGGTCTACTACACCTGTTGTATTCAGCATTTCACTGTAAGGTTTACTACACCTGTTGTATTCAGCATTTCACTGTAAGGTCTACTACACCTGTTGTATTCAGCATTTCACTGTAAGGTCTACTACACCTGTTGTATTCAGCATTTCACTGTAAGGTCTACTACACCTGTTGTATTCAGCATTTCACTGTGAGGTTTACTACACCTGTTGTATTCAGCATTTCACTGTAAGGTCTACTACACCTGTTGTATTCAGCATTTCACTGTAAGGTCTACTACACCTGTTGTATTCAGCATTTCACTGTAAGGTTTACTACACCTGTTGTATTCAGCATTTCACTGTAAGGTCTACTACACCTGTTGTATTCAGCATTTCACTGTAAGGTCTACTACACCTGTTGTATTCAGCATTTCACTGTAAGGTCTACTACACCTGTTGTATTCAGCATTTCACTGAGGTTTACTACACCTGTTGTATTCAGCATTTCATTTCACTGTTGTAAGGTCTACTACACCTGTTGTATTCAGCATTTCACTGTAAGGTCTACTACACCTGTTGTATTCAGCATTTCACTGTAAGGTCTACTACACCTGTTGTATTCAGCATTTCACTGTAAGGTCTACTACACCTGTTGTATTCAGCATTTCACTGTAAGGTCTACTACACCTGTTGTATTCAGCATTTCACTGTAAGGTCTACTACACCTGTTGTATTCAGCATTTCACTGTAAGGTCTACTACACCTGTTGTATTCAGCATTTCACTGTAAGGTCTACTACACCTGTTGTATTCAGCATTTCACTGTAAGGTCTACTACACCTGTTGTATTCAGCATTTCACTGTAAGGTCTACTACACCTGTTGTATTCAGCATTTCACTGTAAGGTCTACTACACCTGTTGTATTCAGCATTTCACTGTGTTTTACTACAGTATTCAGTTTACTACTACACCTGTTGTATTCAGCATTTCACTTTAGGTTTCTACTGTTGTATTGCATTTCAAGATCTACTACACCTGTTGTATTCAGCATTTCACTGTAAGGTCTACTACACCTGTTGTATTCAGCATTTCACTGTGAGGTCTACTACACCTGTTGTATTCAGCATTTCACTGTAAGGTCAACTACACCTGTTGTATTCAGCATTTCACTGTAACTTTACTACAAAAGGACTTGAGTTTCTGCATGTCACAATCACACCATGAGTAGTTAATTGTGAAACATACACCCCAACCCTTCCTCTTCCTGGAGAGATATTTAATCCTGTCTGCGTGATGAACTGAACACCCAAAAGGCTGTGTCTCCGACAGTATGTCCCGAGAGAGTATGTTACAATTTTTCATTTTTTATTTTTATTTTTATTTATTTAACCTTTATTTAACCAGGTAGGCAAGTTGAGAACAGTTCTCATTTACAATTTAACCTGGTCTGGCTAGATAAAACAAAGCAGTTCGACATACAACGACACATTTTTATTTTATTTGAGTAAAACAAACATACAGTTTAATACAGTAGAAAAATAAGTTCGATATACAATGAGCAAATGAGGTGAGCCAAGATAAAGAAAAAAACAGTTAGCCATCAGTTGCACATTAGACACTGCTGCCTTACACATTGACTTTAAAACAAACATACAGTCAATAATGCAGTAGAAAAATAGTCATTTAATGTGAGCAAATTTGAGATTACTCATCTAATGAAAAACTGTATAGCCATTCACTGTATCAGTCATGTATTACCATCTCATATGTATATACTGTATTCTACTTAATTCTACTGGTCATCTTTAATGTATTACTCATCTCATATGTATATACTGTATTTATTCTATTTTACTATGTATTACTCATCTCATATGTATATACTGTATACTATTCTACTGTATCTTAGTCTATGTATTACTCATCTCATATGTATATACTGTATACTATTCTACTGTATCTTAGTCTATGTATTACTCATCTCATATGTATATACTGTATTCTATTCTACTGTATCTTAGTCTATGCTTTACTCATCTCATATGTATATACTGTATTATATTCTACTGTATCTTAGTCTATGCTTTACTCATCTCATATGTATATACTGTATTCTATTCTACTGTATCTTAGTCTATGCTTTACTCACCTCATATGTATATACTGTATTCTATTCTACTGTATCTTAGTCTATGCATTACTCATCTCATATGTATATACTGTATTCTATTCTACTGTATCTTAGTCTATGTATTACTCATCTCATATGTATATACTGTATTCTACTGTATTCTATTCTACTGTATCTTAGTCTATGTATTACTCATCTCATATGTATATACTGTATTCTATTCTACTGTATCTTAGTCTATGCTTTACTCATCTCATATGTATATACTGTATTCTATTCTACTGTATCTTAGTCTATGCTTTACTCATCTCATATGTATATACTGTATTCTATACTACTGTATCTTAGTCTATGCATTACTCATCTCATATGTATATACTGTATTCTATTCTACTGTATCTTAGTCTATGCATTACTCATCTCATATGTATATACTGTATTCTACTGTATTCTATTCTACTGTATCTTAGTCTATGTATTACTCATCTCATATGTATATACTGTATTCTATTCTACTGTATCTTAGTCTATGCATTACTCATCTCATATGTATATACTGTATTCTACTGTATTCTATTCTACTGTATCTTAGTCTATGCATTACTCATCTCATATGTATATACTGTATTCTATTCTACTGTATCTTAGTCTATGCATTACTCATCTCATATGTATATACTGTATTCTATTCTACTGTATCTTAGTCTATGCCGCTCTGACATTGTTTGTCCATATATTTATATTCTTAATTTAATTCCTTTACTTAGATTTGTGTGAATTGTTGCGAAATTGTTAGATATTACTTGTTAGATATTACTACACTATTGGAGTTAGAAACACAAGCATTTCGCTACACCCACAATAACATCAGCTAAACACCTGCATATGACCAATAAAATGTATGTATGTGGGGGCTGCTGAGGGGAGAACGGCTCATAATAATGATAATAATGTATGTATGTGGGGGCTGCTGAGGGGATAATAATGTAGAAAATGTAATGTCATCAAACACCTGGAAACTATGTATTTGATTTATTTGATACCATTCCACTAATTGAGCTCCAGTCATTATCTAAAATTTGAATAGTCCTCCTTATTTCAAGTGTCAAAACAAGCAATTATAGTGTAGAAAATCATTGTACCGTCTAAACCACGATTAAATATATTTTCCAGAACCAAAAGTATTGTATTTTCAGCTCTTTGAAGCTGGTGTACAAAACCGAAAGTAAAAGATAGGGAAAAATTCACATATAACACCTACAGTTTCGGCTTCTTAGACTTGCGTTCAACGAGAACGATAGATCTATAACACACATTTCTATGTGAATTTGGTTGTGTGGCCCAAAAAAGTGACATATTTCAAATGGTTAAAGTAAGGGTAGGTGTTGGGTATGAACGTCCCAGAGATCATTGATAGTACTAACCACCCACTCACAAACACCAGGAAGTACCGGGAGATATGAACCACCACAGTACCATTTATATTGCGAAGGGACCGACTAACGAACAGCAGCACTTGCCCTCATACGTCTGAGGAGAGAGTATATTGATGCCGGTGATAGAACGCGAAAAACGCACCGAAAGTTTTTTTTAAATCTCTATTTTTTTCTTCACAACCGTGTGTATAAAACACGTGCGTTTTGGTGTATTGGCCTGATGTGACAGCGGAGCTCCGTTCAGTGGATTAAAGACGTCACGCACACCGGCGACAGGTGGGTTTTAAACCAATAAATAACATGTAATGCGTCTCATGCTTAGTTTACCCATAATACTCGCATTACAAACGAGTCTAGGCTACTGTTGATGTGCTAGCTAGACCATGAAACACCAGAAGGACCAAACCGGGGAGATTACAGCAACACTACTCAATGTTAGTGGTGGCTGTTTAACAGTCTGATGGCCTTGAGATAGAAGCTGTTTTTCAGTCTCTCGGTCCCAGCTTTGATGCACCTGTACTGACCTCGCCTTCTGGATGGTAGCGGGGTGAACAGGCAGTGGTTCGGGTGGTTGATGTCCTTGATGATCTTTATGGCCTTCCTGTAACATCGGGTGGTGTAGGTGTCCTGGAGGGCAGGTAGTTTGCCCCCGGTGATGCGTTGTGCAGACCTCACTACCCTCTGAGAGCCTTACGGTTGAGGGCGGAGCAGTTGCCGTACCAGGCGGTGATACAGCCCGCCAGGATGCTCTCGATTGTGCATCTGTAGAAGTTTGTGAGTGCTTTTGGTGACAAGCCGAATTTCTTCAGCCTCCTGAGGTTGAAGAGGCGCTGCTGCGCCTTCTTCACGACGCTGTCAGTGTGAGTGGACCAATTCAGTTTGTCTGTGATGTGTATGCCTAGGAACTTAAACTTGCTACCCTCTCCACTACTGTTCCATCGATGTGGATAGGGGGTGTTCCCTCTGCTGTTTCCTGAAGTCCACAATCATCTCTTTAGTTTTGTTGACGTTGAGTGTGAGGTTATTTTCCTGACACCACACTCTGAGGCCCTCACCTCCTCCCTGTAGGCCGTCTCGTCGTTGTTGGTAATCAAGCCTACCACTGTTGTGTCGTCCGCAAACTTGATGATTGAGTTGGAGCGTGCGTGGCCACGCAGTCGTGGGTGAACAGGGAGTACAGGAGAGGGCTCAGAACGCACCCTTGTGGGGCCCCCGTGTTGAGGAGCAGCGGGGAGGAGATGTTGTTGCCTACCCTCACCACCTGGGGCGGCCCGTCAGGAAGTCCAGTACCCAGTTGCACAGGGCGGGGTCGAGACCCAGGGTCTCGAGCTTGATGACGAGCTTGGAGGGTACTATGGTGTTGAATGCCGAGCTGTAGTCAATGAACAGCATTCTCACATAGGTATTCCTCTTGTCCAGGTGGGTTAGGGCAGTGTGCAGTGTGGTTGAGATTGCATCGTCTGTGGACCTATTTGGGCGGTAAGCAAATTGGAGTGGGTCTAGGGTGTCAGGTAGGGTGGAGGTGATATGGTCCTTGACTAGTCTCTCAAAGCACTTCATGATGACGGAAGTGAGTGCTACGGGGCGGTAGTCGTTTAGCTCAGTTACCTTAGCTTTCTTGGGAACAGGAACAATGGTGGCCCTCTTGAAGCATGTGGGAACAGCAGACTGGTATAGGGATTGATTGAGTATGTCCGTAAACACACCGGCCAGCTGTTCTGCGCATGCTATTGAAACCATTACAATACATTAATTACAGAATTTACAACACATTAAGTGTGTACCCTTAGGCCCATACTCCACTACCACAGATCTACAACACACAATCCATGTGCACGTGTGTGTTTAGTGTGTATGTTATCATGTGTGTGCGCGTGTGTCTGTGCCTGTTGTTTCACAGTCCCCGCTGTTCCATCAGCTGTATTTTTATCTGTTTTTTAAATCTGATTCTACTGCTGCATCAGTTACCTGATGTGGAATAGAGTTCCATGTAGTCATGGCTCTATGTAGTACTGTGGAATAGAGTTCCATGTAGTCATGGCTCTATGTAGTACTGTGGAATAGAGTTCCATGTAGTCATGGCTCTATGTAGTACTGTGGAATAGAGTTCCATGTAGTCATGGCTCTATGTAGTACTGTGGAATAGAGTTCCATGTAGTCATGGCTCTATGTAGTACTGTGGAGAGTTCCATGTAGTTGGCTCTATGTAGTACTGTGGAATAGAGTTCCATGTAGTCACGGCTCTATGTAGTACTGTGGAATAGAGTTCCATGTAGTATGGCTCTATGTAGTACTGTGGAATAGAGTTCCATGTAGTCATGGCTCTATGTAGTACTGTGGAATAGAGTTCCATGTAGTCAGTTCCATGTAGGCTCTATGTAGTACTGTGGAATAGAGTTCCATGTAGTCATGGCTCTATGTAGTACTGTGGAATAGAGTTCCATGTAGTCATGGCTCTATGTAGTACTGTGGAATAGAGTTCCATGTGTCAGTCACTGGGTGCCTCTATGTAGTACTGTGGAATGTAGAGTTCCATGTAAACAGAGTCACTTGTGGGGTATGTATGGGTGTCTCTATGTAGTACTGTGGATGTCTTGTGGGGTATATGGGTGTCTGAGCTGTTGCCATGTAGTCATGGCTCTATGTAGTACTGTGGAATAGAGTTCCATGTAGTCATGGTCTATCTAGTACTGTGGAATGAGTAGTTCTGTAGTCATGGCTCTATGGTAGGACTGTGAAGAGACCTCTGGTGGCATGTCTTGTTATGTATGGGTGGAGCTGTGTGCCAGTAGTTTAAACAGACCTCTGGTGGCATGTCTTGTGGGGTATGCCAGTAGTTTAAACAGGGTGGCATGTCTTGTGGGGTATGTCTTGTGGGGTATGTATGGGTGTCTGAGCTGTGTGCCAGTGGCATGTCTTGTTAAACAGTTTAAACAGACCTCTGGTGACATGTCTTGTGGGGTATGTATGGGTGTCTGAGCTGTGTGCCAGTAGTTTAAACAGACCTCTGGTGGCATGTCTTGTGGGGTATATATGGGTGTCTGAGCTGTGTGTTAGTAGTTTAAACAGACCTCTGGTGGCATGTCTTGTGGGGTATGTATGGGTGTCTGAGCTGTGTGCTAGTATTTAAACAGACAGCTTGGTGCTTTCAACATGTCAATACCTCTCACAAATACAAGTAGTGATGAAGTCAATCTCTCCTCCACTTTCAGCCAGGAGAGATTTGCATGCATGTTATTAATGTTAGCTCTCCGTGTACATTTAAGGGCCTGTTCTGAGACAACTGGCACCTGACCAAACTACTGAACAGTAGAACGGGTGAGACAAAACCAGGGCCTGTAGGACCTGCCTTGTTGATATTGTTGCTAAGGCAGAGCAGCGCTTTATTATAGACAGACTTCTCCCCATCTTAGCAACTGTTGTATCAGTATGTTTTGACCATGACAGTTTACACTCTAGTGTTACTCCAAGCAGTTTAGTCACCTCAACTTGCTCAATTTCCACATTATTCATTACGAAATGTAGTTGTGGTTTAGGGTTTAGTGAATGATTTGTCAAAAAATACAATGCTTTTAGTTTTGGAAATATTTAGGACTAACTTATTCCTTGCTATCCATTCCAAAACTTAAGAACAACTTCTTATTTTCAATTTGACATTTTTCCAACAATTGTTTACAGACAGATTATTTCACTTATAACTCAATGTATCACAATTCCAGTGGGTCAGAAGTTCACATACACTAAGTTGACTGTGCCTTTAAACAGCTTGGAAAATCATGGCTTTAGAAGTTTCTGATAGGCTAATTGACATCATTTGAGTCAATTGGAGGTGTACCTGTGGATGTATTTCAAGGTTTACCTTCAAACTCAGTGCCTCGTTGCTTGACATCATGGGAAAATCAATGTAAATAGTCCGGTGGCGGTTTGTATGACTTGTTCAGTAGTCTAATGGCTTTGGAGTAGAAGCTGTTGAGGAGCCTTTTGGCCCTAGACTTGGTGCTCCGGTACAGCTGTGCGGTAGCAGAGAAAACAGTCTATAACTTGGCTACTGGAGTCTCTGACAATTTTATGGGCTACTCACTCACTTATGGTTCTGCCTACTCCTGATGATTAGTTTTTCAAATCATATGAGCAAAAAATATTTATCTTTATCTGGGACGCTAAACCAGACAAAAGGAAAGTGTGCCTATCTGAATAATGAATATGAATTGAGTGGGTTGAGATGATTAAATCTAAAAACACTAAACCTCTCTCTAAAACTTCACTCATTCAAATGTTTTATTTGAACCATAAATGGTTCTCAAGTAGATTCCTAAGAAAAGCTCATCCGTTGTTTAAAAGTGGTCTTTTTGCCTTTGTGCAGATTGCCATGTCTCATTTTCATTTTCAAAGTATCTCTGTTTTTAAACAAGCATTGCAGATATGGCTACAATTTAAATTTCATCCCCCTGAAAATATGGAACAAATATTATGGCTTTTTGAAAAGGGTATTTGGTTTTTAAATGATATTGTAAAGTGGAATGGTACAGTTATGTCCTTCATGGAGTTATCAGAATTGTTTGGGAAGGTCTGCTCAAACCAAGAGTACAACCAATTGATTACAGCATTACCGCAAAAATGGAGGAGGCAGGTGGCAAAGGGGACGAGGTAAGGAACTGCCTGTCCGTCTCTCTACTGCCTGTCCGTCTCTCTACTGCCTGTCCGTCTCTCTACTGCCTGTCCGTCTCTCTACTGCCTGTCCGTCTCTCTACTGCCTGTCCGTCTCTCTACTGCCTGTCCGTCTCTCTCTCTACTGCCTGTCCGTCTCTCTCTACTGCCTGTCCGTCTCTCTCCACTGCCTGTCCGTCTCTCTCCACTGCCTGTCCGTCTCTCTCCACTGCCTGTCCGTCTCTCTCCACTGCCTGTCCGTCTCTCTCTACTGCCTGTCCGTCTCTCTCTCACTGCCTGTCCGTCTCTCTCCACTGCCTGTCCGTCTCTCTCTCACTGCCTGTCCGTCTCTCTCTCTCTGTCTGTCCGTCTCTCTCTCCTGCCTGTCCGTCTCTCTCTCCTGCCTGTCCGTCTCTCTCTCCTGCCTGTCCGTCTCTCTCTACTGCCTGTCCGTCTCTCTCTACTGCCTGTCCGTCTCTCTCTACTGCCTGTCCGTCTCTCTCCACTGCCTGTCCGTCTCTCTCCACTGCCTGTCCGTCTCTCTCCACTGCCTGTCCGTCTCTCTCCCTGCCTGTCCGTCTCTCTCCCTGCCTGTCCGTCTCTCTCCCCTGCCTGTCCGTCTCTCTCCCTGCCTGTCCGTCTCTCTCCCCTGCCTGTCCGTCTCTCTCCCCTGCCTGTCCGTCTCTCTCCCTGCCTGTCCGTCTCTCTCCCCTGCCTGTCCGTCTCTCTCCCCTGCCTGTCCGTCTCTCTCCCTGCCTGTCCGTCTCTCTCCCCTGCCTGTCCGTCTCTCTCCACTGCCTGTCCGTCTCTTCTGCCTGTCCGTCTCTCTGTCTGTCCGTTCTCTCTCCTGCCTGTCCGTCTCTCTCTCTCCTGCCTGTCCGTCTCTCTCTCCTGCCTGTCTGTCTCTCTCTCTGTCTGCCTGTCCGTCTCTCTCCTGCCTGTCTCTCTCTCTACTGCCTGTCTGTCTCTCTCTACTGCCTGTCTGTCTCTCTCTCACTGCCTGTCCGTCTCTCTCTCTACTGCCTGTCCGTCTCTCTCTACTGCCTGTCTGTCTCTCTCACTGCCTGTCTGTCTCTCTCTCTACTGCCTGTCTGTCTCTCTCCCTGCCTGTCCGTCTCTCTCCCTGTTTGTCCGTTCTCTCCCTGCCTGTCCGTCTCTCTCCCTGCCTGTCCGTCTCTCTCCACTGCCTGTCCGTCTCTTCTGCCTGTCCGTCTCTTACTACTGCCTGTCTGCTCTCTCTCTACTGCCTGTCCGTCTCTCTCCACTGCCTGTCCGTCTCTCTACTGCCTGTCCGTCTCTCTACTGCCTGTCCGTCTCTCTCTACTGCCTGTCCGTCTCTCTCTACTGCCTGTCCGTCTCTCTCCACTGCCTGTCCGTCTCTCTCCACTGCCTGTCCGTCTCTCTCTACTGCCTGTCCGTCTCTCTACTGCCTGTCCGTCTCTCTCCACTGCCTGTCCGTCTCTCTCCACTGCCTGTCCGTCTCTCTCCACTGCCTGTCCGTCTCTCTCCACTGCCTGTCCGTCTCTCTCCACTGCCTGTCCGTCTCTCTCCACTGCCTGTCCGTCTCTCTCCACTGCCTGTCCGTCTCTCTCCACTGCCTGTCCGTCTCTCCACTGCCTGTCCGTCTCTACTGCCTGTCCGTCTCTCTACTGCCTGTCCGTCTCTCTACTGCCTGTCCGTCTCTCTCCCTGCCTGTCCGTCTCTCTCCCTCTCTCCCCTGCCTGTCCGTCTCTCTCCCACTGCCTGTCCGTCTCTCTCCACTGCCTGTCCGTCTCTCTCACTGCCTGTCCGTCTCTCTACTGCCTGTCCGTCTCTCTCTACTGCCTGTCCGTCTCTCTACTGCCTGTCCGTCTCTCTCTACTGCCTGTCCGTCTCTCTACTGCCTGTCCGTTTTCTCTCTGCCTGTCTGTTCGTCTCTACTGCCTGTCCGTCTCTCTCCACTGCCTGTCCGTCTCTCCACTGCCTGTCCGTCTCTCTCCACTGCCTGTCCGTCTCTCTCCTGCCTGTCCGTCTCTCCCTGCCTGTCCGTCTCTCTCCCCTGCCTGTCCGTCTCTCTCCCTGCCTGTCCGTCTCTCTCCCTGCCTGTCCGTCTCTCACTGCCTGTCCGTCTCTCTCCCTGCCTGTCCGTCTCTCTCCCCTGCCTGTCCGTCTCTCTCTCCACTGCCTGTCCGTCTCTCTCTCTACTGCCTGTCCGTCTCTCTCACTGCCTGTCCGTCTCTCTCCCTGCCTGTCCGTTCTCTCTCCCTGCCTGTCCGTCTCTCCCCTGCCTGTCTGTCTCTCTCCCTGCCTGTCCGTTCTCTCTCCTGCCTGTCCGTCTCTCTCTCCACTGCCTGTCCGTCTCTCTACTGCCTGTCCGTCTTTCTACTGCCTGTCCGTCTCTCTCCACTGCCTGTCCGTCTCTCTCCACTGCCTGTCCGTCTCTCTCCACTGCCTGTCCGTCTCTCTCTCCTGCCTGTCCGTCTCTCTCCACTGCCTGTCCGTCTCTCTCTACTGCCTGTCCGTCTCTCTACTGCCTGTCCGTCTCTCTCCCTGCCTGTCCGTCTCTCTCTACTGCCTGTCCGTCTCTCTCTACTGCCTGTCTGTCTCTCTCTCTACTGCCTGTCCGTCTCTCTCTACTGCTGTCTGTCTGTTCTCTACTGCCTGTCCGTTCTCTCCACTGCCTGTCCGTCTCTCTCTCCTGCCTGTCCGTCTCTCTCCCTGCCTGTCCGTCTCTCTCCCTGCCTGTCCGTCTCTCTCCCTGCCTGTCCGTCTCTCTCCCTGCCTGTCCGTCTCTTCCCTGCCTGTCCGTCTCTCTCCCTGCCTGTCCGTCTCTCTCTCCTGCCTGTCCGTCTCTCTACTGCCTGTCCGTCTTCTCCTGCCTGTCCGTCTCTCTCCCTGCCTGTCCGTCTCTCTCCCTGCCTGTCCGTCTTCTCCCCTGCCTGTCCGTCTCTTCCCTGCCTGTCCGTCTCTCTCCCCTGCCTGTCCGTCTCTCTCCCTGTTTGTCCGTCTCTCTCCACTGCCTGTCCGTCTCTACTGTTTGTCCGTCTTTCTACTGCCTGTCCGTCTCTACTGCTTGTCTGTTTTCTTCTACTGCCTGTCTGTCTCTCTCTACTGTTTGTCTGTCTTCTCTACTGCCTGTCTGTTCTCTCATTGCCTGTCTGTCTCTCTCTACTGCTTGTCCGTTTCTCTACTGTTTGTCCGTTTTCTATTGCTTGTCTGTTTCTCACTGTTTGTCCTGTTTTCTCTACTGTTTGTCCGTTCTCTCTACTGTTTGTCCGTCTTTTCTACTGTTTGTCTGTTTTTTCTATTGCTTGTCTGTTTTCTCTTGTGTTTGTCCGTTTTCTACTGCTTGTCTGCCTGCTCTGTCTGTCTGTCACTGTTTGTCTGTCCCACTGCCTGTCTGTCTCTCTCTCTACTGCCTGTCTGTCTCTCTACTGCCTGTCCGTCTCTCTCTACTGCCTGTCCGTTTCTCCTGTTTGTCTGTCTCTCTCTGCCTGTCCGTCTTTCTTCCTGTTTGTCTGTTTTCTTCCTGTTTGTCTGTTTTTATCTCCTGTTTGTCTGTTTTCCTGTCCGTCTCTTCTACTGTTTGTCCGTTTTCTTTCTGCCTGTTTGTCTGTTTTCTCTGTTTGTCTGTTTTCTCTCCTGTTTGTCTGTTTTCTCCTGCTTGTCCGTCTTCTCTCCTGCCTTGTCCGTTTTCTCCTGCCTGTATTGTTTGTCTCTCTCCTGTTTGTCCGTCTCTCTCTCCTGTTTGTCCGTCTCTCTCTCCTGCCTGTCCGTCTCTCTCTACTGCCTGTCCGTCTTCTCTACTGCCTGTCCGTCTTTCTCCTGCCTGTCCGTTTTCTACTGCCTGTCCGTCTCTCTCCCCTGCCTGTCCGTCTCCCTGCCTGTCCGTTCTCCCTGCCTGTCCGTCTCTCCCCTGCCTGTCCGTCTCTCTCCTGCCTGTCCGTCTCTCTTCCTGCCTGTCGTTCTCCCCTGCCTGTCCGTCTCTCTCCACTGCCTGTCCGTCTCTCTACTGCCTGTCCGTCTCTGCCTGTCTCGTCTCTCTACTGCCTGTCCGTCTTCTCTACTGCCTGTCCGTTTTCTCTACTGTCTGTCCGTTGTCTCTCCACTGCCTGTCCGTTTCTCCACTGCCTGTCCGTTTCTCCACTGCCTGTCCGTTTTCTCCACTGCCTGTCCGTTTTCTCCACTGCCTGTCCGTCTTCTCTACTGTTTGTCTGTTTCTCTACTGCCTGTCCGTTTTCTCCACTGCCTGTCCGTTTTTTCTCCACTGCCTGTCCGTTCATCTGTTTTCTGTTTTTACTGCCTGTCCGTCTCTCTCCACTGCTGTCTGTCTCTCTACTGCCTGTCCGTTTTCTCTACTGCCTGTCTGTCTCTCTCCCCTGCCTGTCCGTTTTCTCCTGCCTGTCTGTTTTCCCTGCCTGTCCGTTTCTCTCCCTGCCTGTCCGTCTTTCCTGCCTGTCCGTCTTCTCCCTGCCTGTCCGTCTTCCTGCCTGTCGTTTCCCTGTTTGTCGTCTCTCCTGCCTGTCCGTTTTCCCCTGTTTGTCCGTTTCCTCCCTGCCTGTCCGTCTTTCTCCCCTGTTTGTCCGTTTCTCTCTCCTGCCTGTCCGTTTCCCCTGCCTGTCCGTTTTCTCCACTGCCTGTCTGTCTTTCTGTCTGTTTGTCCGTTTCTTCTCCTGCCTGTCCGTTTCTCTACTGCCTGTCCGTCTCTCCACTGCCTGTCCGTCTCCCCTGCCTGTCCGTCTCTCTCCCCTGCCTGTCCGTCTCTCTCCCCTGCATGTCCGTTTCTCTCTGCCTGTCTGTTTTTCTTGTTTGCCTGTCCGTCTCTCTCTTGTCTGTCTTTCTTGTCTCTGCCTGTCCGTTTTCTACTGCTTGTCTCTTTCTACTGCCTGTCTGTCTCTCTTCTCTCTGCCTGTCCGTCTCTCCACTGCCTGTCCGTTTCTCTCTCCCCCTGCCTGTCCGTCTCTCCCCTGCCTGTCCGTCTTTCCTGCCTGTCCGTTTCTCCTGCCTGTCCGTCTCTCTCCCTGCCTGTCCGTCTCTCTCCCCTGCCTGTCCGTTTCTCCCCCCTGTTTGTCCGTCTCTCCCCTGCCTGTCCGTCTTCTCTCTCCCCTGCCTGTCCGTCCTCTCCCTGCCTGTCCGTTCTCTCCCTGCCTGTCCGTCTCTCTCCCCTGCCTGTCCGTTTCTTCCTGTTTGTCTGTTTTCTCCCTGTTTGTCCGTCTTTCTCCTGTTTGTCTGTTTTCTCCACTGTTTGTCTGTTCTCTCTCCACTGCCTGTCCGTTTCTCTTTACTGCCTGTCTGTTTTCTCCACTTTGTCCGTTTTCTTCCACTGTTTGTCTGTTTTCTTCTCCCCTGTCCTTGTGTTTTGTCTGTTCTCCTGTTTGTCCGTTCTTCCTGCCTGTCCGTTTTCTCTCCCCTGCCTGTCCGTTTTCCCTGTTTGTCCGTCTCTCCCCTGCCTGTCCGTCTGTCTCCCCTGCCTGTCCGTCTCTCTACTGCCTGTCCGTTCTCTTCTACTGCCTGTCCGTCTCTCTCCACTGCCTGTCCGTCTCTCTCCCTGCCTGTCCGTTTCTCCCTGTTTGTCCGTTTCTCCCCTGCCTGTCTGTCTCTTTGTCTGTCCGTCTCTCTACTGCCTGTCCGTTTCTCTCTTACTGTTTGTCCGTTTTCTACTGCCTGTCTGTTTCTATTGCTTGTCGTTTTCTTTATTGTTTGTCTGTTTTCTCTATTGTTTGTCTGTCTATTGTTTGTCTGTTTTCTACTGTTTGTCTGTTTTCTACTGCCTGTCTGTTTCTCTCTATTGCTTGTCTGTTTTCATTGCTTGTTTTTTACTGTTTGTCTGTTCTCTCTATTGTTTGTCTGTTTTCTACTGCCTGTCCGTTTTCTATTGTTTGTCTGTTTTCTACTGTTTGTCTGTCTCTCTCTACTGCCTGTCCGTTTCTCCACTGCCTGTCCGTTTTCTCTCCACTGCCTGTCCGTCTCTCTCCACTGCCTGTCCGTCTCTCTACTGCCTGTCCGTCTCTCTACTGCTTGTCCGTCTCTCTCCACTGCCTGTCCGTCTCTCTCACTGCCTGTCCGTCTCTCTCTACTGCCTGTCCGTCTCTCTCTACTGCCTGTCCGTCTCTCTCTGCCTGCCTCTCCTGTCTGTCTCTCACCTGCCTGTCCGTCTCTCTCACCTGCCTGTCCGTCTCTCTCCACTGCCTGTCCGTCTCTCTCCACTGCCTGTCCGTCTCTCTCCCCTGCCTGTCCGTTTCTCCACTGCCTGTCCGTCTCTCTCACCTGCCTGTCCGTCTCTCTCACCTGCCTGTCCGTCTCTCTCCCCTGCCTGTCCGTCTCTCTCCCTGCCTGTCCGTCTCTCTCCACTGCCTGTCCGTCTCTCTCCCCTGCCTGTCCGTCTCTCTCCCCTGCCTGTCCGTCTCTCTCCCCTGCCTGTCCGTCTCTCTCCACTGCCTGTCTCCTGTCTCACTTCTACCTGTCTGCAAACACCTGCTGAATAATTGCCTGATGTGCTGACTGTGTCTACTGGACCTATAAGAAGAGCGTCTCATCAGTCTCCTCCCTCGCCATCCTTTACTTCTCTCCCTCTGACTGCCTGTCACAATCACATACACACACACACACACACACACACACAGACACATACACTCAGACACACAGCCTGACACATACACACAGACACACACACAATCATACACACACACACACACACACACACACAGACACATCTCAGACAGACTGCCAGTCCAGTCACATACTCACAGACACACACACACACACACTGCCTGTCCGTCTCTCTCCACTGCCTGTCACGTCACTCTCCACTGCCTGTCCACACACACACACACACCACACACACACACACACACACACAGTACACACACACTACACACAGACTGTCAGACACTACTACTCCCTGTCTCTTTTCTACCTGTCTCCTGTCTCACTTCTACCTGTCTGCAAACACCTGCTGAATAATTGCCTGATGTGCTGGCGGTGGACCTATGCGTTACCATGGGAGCAGTCTTCCTCCTCCTCGCCATCCTTTACTTCAGTCTCCCTCTGGACCTCAGAAGCAGTACACACACACACACACACACAGACACACAGACACACACACACACACAATCACAAGTTGGCAGTGGCAGCCATTTGCAAAGACACATTGAGGGTCAGGTTGAGATGGATTGAATCTGTGTGTGTGTGTGTGTGTGTGTGTGTGTGTGTGTGTGTGTGTGTGTGTGTGTGTGTGTGTGTGTGTGTGTGTGTGTGTGTGTGTGTGTTCAGACGAAGGCTGGGTGATAATAATACTGTAAATAAACTGTTTGTATAGCACAGTTAAAACAAGAACCTTAACTCAAGGTTATGTATATCCACTACCTATCAAAAGTTTGGGGTTACTTAGAAATGTGCTTGTTTTTTAACAACAATAGTACCTGCCATTTTGAGCCTGTAATCGAACCCACAAATGCTGTTGCTCCAGATCCTCAACTTGTCTAAAGGCCAGTTTTATTGCTTCTTTAATCAGAATGACAGTTTTCAGCTGTGCTAACATAGTTGCAAAATGATCTAATGATTAGTTAGCCTTTTAAAATGATAAACTTGGATTAGCTAACACAATGTGTCACTGGAACACAGGAGTGATGGTTGCTGATAATGGGCCTCTGTTCTCCTATGTAGATATTACATTAAAAATCTGCCGTTTCCAGCTACAATTGTCATTTACAACATTAACAATGTCTACACTGTATTTCTGATGTTATTTTAAATGGACAAAAATTGTGCTTTTCATTCCAAAAACAAGGACATTTCTAAGTAAGCCGAAACGTTTGTATGGTTGTGTATAATAATTAAACACGTTTATGGCAGGCTGACTAACTGATGGGCTCCAAGCCAAGCTGTTGTCTACCAGGAAGGCTGAATGCTGCTGAACCTGACGGCCCTGCCATACATGCTCTCCTTTCACTACAGAAAATCATTGTGTTGCTGTTCTTGCTGCTCCGTGCATTAACTCATAAACGTGTGTGTGTGTGTGTGTGTGTGTGTGTGTGTGTGTGTGTGTGTGTGTGTGTGTGTGTGTGTGTGTGTGTGTGTGTGTTTCAGTGGGTGGAGGAGTGGCAGGTCCAGACTTTCTCCAGCGATGTATCGTGGATAGACAAGGGAGGCTACCTGCCACTGAACGTCTCTTATCAACTACTGGCAGGAACACCTCCCACTGAACAGAGTAAACACACACACACACCTCCCACTGAACAGAGTAAACACACACACCTCCCACTGAACAGAGTAAACACACACACCTCCCACTGAACAGAGTAAACACACACACCTCCCACTGAACAGAGTAAACACACACACACACCTCCCACTGAACAGAGTAAACACACACACCTCCCACTGAACAGAGTAAACACACACACACCTCCCACTGAACAGAGTAAACACACACACACCTCCCACTGAACAGAGTAAACACACACACACACACCCACTGAACAGAGTAAACACACACACACCTACTGAACAGAGTAAAACACACACACCTCCTGAACAGAGTAACACACACACACCTCCCACTGAACAGAGTAAACACACACACCTCCCACTGAACAGAGTAAACACACACACACACCTCCCACTGAACAGAGTAAACACACACACACCTCCCACTGAACAGAGTAACACACACACACCTCACTGAACAGAGTAAAACACACACACACCTCACTGAACAGAGTAAACACACACACACACCACCTACTGAACAGAGTAACACACACACACCTCCTGAACAGAGTAACACACACACACCTCCTACTGAACAGAGTAACACACACACACCTCCTACTGAACAGAGTAACACACACACACCTACTGAACAGAGTAACACACACACACCTCCTACTGAACAGAGTAACACACACACACCTCCTACTGAACAGAGGAACACACACACACCTCTCACTGAACAGAGGAACACACACACACACCTCCCACTGAACAGAGTAAACACACACACATCTCTACTGAACAGAGTAACACACACACACCTCCCACTGAACAGAGTAAACACACACACACACACACACCTACTGAACAGAGTAAAAACACACACACACACACCTACTGAACAGAGTAAACATACACACACACACCTACTGAACAGAGTAACACACACACACCTCCTGAACAGAGTAACACACACACACCTCCTGAACAGAGTAACACACACACACCTACTGAACAGAGTAACACACACACACCTCTCACTGAACAGAGGAACACACACACACCTCTCACTGAACAGAGGAACACACACACACCTCCCACTGAACAGAGGAACACACACACACACACACACACCTACTGAACAGAGGAACACACACACACACACCTCCTACTGAACAGAGGACACCTCCTACTGAACAGAGGAACACACACACACACACCTCCTACTGAACAGAGGAACACACACACACACACCTCCTACTGAACAGAGGAACACACACACACACCTACTGAACAGAGGAACACACACACACACACCTACTGAACAGAGGAACACACACACACACCTACTGAACAGAGGAACACACACACACCTACTGAACAGAGGAACACACACACACACACCTACTGAACAGAGGAACACACACACACACACCTACTGAACAGAGGAACACACACACACACCTACTGAACAGAGGAACACACACACACACCTACTGAACAGAGGAACACACACACACACACACACACCTACTGAACAGAGGAACACACACACACCTACTGAACAGAGGAACACACACACACACCTACTGAACAGAGGAACACACACACACACCTACTGAACAGAGGAACACACACACACACCTACTGAACAGAGGAACACACACACTCACACACACACCTACTGAACAGAGGAACACACACACTCACACACACACCTACTGAACAGAGGAACACACAACACACACACACCTACTGAACAGAGGAACACACACACACCTACTGAACAGAGGAACACACACACACACACACCTACTGAACAGAGGAACACACACACACACACCTACTGAACAGAGGAACACACACACACACACCTACTGAACGCACACACACACCTACTGAACAGAGGAACACACACACACCTACTGAACACACACACACCTACTGAACAGAGGAACACACACACACCTACTGAACAGAGGAACACACACGATCATCTCCTTTGTCTTGGTCACGTTGAGGGAGAGGTTGTTGTCCTGATACCACATAGCCAGGTCTCTGGCTGTCTCATCGTTTACAGTAATCAAGCTTAACACTGTTGCGTTATCAGCAAACTTACTGATGGTGTTGGAGTCGTGCCTGGCCTTGCAGTCATGAGTGAACAGGGAGTACAGGAGGGGACTGAGCAATCACCTCTGAGGGGCCCCTGTGTTGAGGATCAGCGTGGTAGATGTATTGTTACCTACCCTTACCACCTGAGGGGCCCCTGTGTTGAGGATCAGCATGGTGGATGTGTTGTTACCTACCCTTACCACCTGAGGGGCCCCTGTGTTGAGGATCAGCGTGGTGGATGTGTTGTTACCTAACCTTACCACCCGAGGGGCCCCTGTGTTGAGGATCAGCGTGGTGGATGTGTTGTTACCTACCCTTACCACCTGAGGGGCCCCTGTGTTGAGGATCAGCATGGTGGATGTGTTGTTACCTACCCTTACCACCTGAGGGGCCCCTGTGTTGAGGATCAGCATGGTGGATGTGTTGTTACCTACCCTTATCACCTGTAGGGGCCCCCGTGTTGAGGATCAGCGTGGTGGATGTGTTGTTACCTACCCTTGCCACCTGGGGGCGGCCCGTCAGGAAGTCCAGGATCCAGTTGCAGAGGGAGGTGTTTAGTCCCAGGGTCCTTAGCTTAGTGATGAGCTTTGAGGGCACTATGGTGTTGAACGCTGAGCTGTAGTCAATAAACAGCATTCTCACATAGGTGTTCCTTCTGTCCAGGTGGGAAAGGGCAGTGTGGAGTGTGATAGAGATTGCATCATCTGTGGATCGGTTGGGTTGGTATGTGAATTGGAGTGGGTCTAGGGTTTCTGGGATAATGGTGTTAATGTGAGCCACGACCAGCCTTTCAAAGCACTTCTTGGCTACCGACGTGAGTGCTACGGGGTCGTAATCATTTAGGCAGGTTACCTTGGCTCTCTTGGGCACAGGGACTATGGTGGTCTGCTTGAAACATGTTGGTATTACAGACTCAGTCAGGGAGAGGTTGAACATGTCAGTGAAGACACTTGACAGTTGCAAATGCTTTGAGTACACGTCCTGGAAACCTGTTTCAAGGTCTTGCTCACATCGGCTACCAAGAGCGTTATCACACAGTCGTCTGGTACAGCTGGTGCTCTCATACATGCTTCATTGTCGCTTGCCTCAAAGCAAGCATAAAGACATTTAGCTTGTCTGGTGGCTTCACTGGACAGCTTGTCTCTGGGTTTCCCTTTGTAGTAGGTTTCAAGCCACATCCGACGAGCTTCAGAGCCGGTGTAGTAGGTTTCAATCTTTAATCCTGTATTGACGCTTTGCTTGTTTGATTGTTCGTCTGAGGGCGTAGCAGGATTTCTTATAGGCATTCGGACTAGTTTCCCTTCTCCTTGCCTTTAGCTCGATACGGATGTTGCCTGTAATCCATGGCTTCTGGTTGGGATATGTAGGTACAGTCACTGTGGGGGGGGACGTTGTCGATGCACTTATTGATGAAGCCCGATTACTGAGGTGGTGTATTCCTCAATGCCGTTGGATGAATCCCAGAACATATTCCAGCTGGAGGGCGGGGGAGAGCTTTGTATGTGTCTCTGTGTGTGGAGGAAAGGTGGTCTAGAGTTTTTTTTCCCTCTGGTTGCACATGTGACATGCTGGTAGAAATGAGGTAAATGGATTTAAGTTTGCCTGTATTAAAGTTCCCGGCCACTAGGAGCACTGCTTCTGGATGAGCATTTTCCTGTTTGCTTATGGCCTTTATACAGCTGGTTGAGTGTCCTTTATACAGCTGGTTGAGTGTCCTTTATACAGCTGGTTGAGTGTCCTTTATACAGCTGGTTGAGTGGCCTTTATACAGCTGGTTGAGTGGCCTTTATACAGCTGGTTGATTGGCCTTTATACAGCTGGTTGAGTGGCCTTTATACAGCTGGTTGAGTGGCCTTTATACAGCTGGTTGAGTGGCCTTTATACAGCTGGTTGAGTGGCCTTTATACAGCTGGTTGAGTGGCCTTTATACAGCTGGTTGAGTGGCCTTTATACAGCTGGTTGAGTGGCCTTTATACAGCTGGTTGAGTGGCCTTTATACAGCTGGTTGAGTGGCCTTTATACAGCTGGTTGAGTGGCCTTTATACAGCTGGTTGAGTGGCCTTTATACAGCTGGTTGAGTGGCCTTTATACAGCTGGTTGAGTGGCCTTTATACAGCTGGTTGAGTGGCTTTATACAGCTGGTTGAGTGGCCTTTATACAGCTGGTTGAGTGGCCTTTATACAGCTGGTTGAGTGGCCTTTATACAGCTGGTTGAGTGGCCTTTATACAGCTGGTTGAGTGGCCTTATACAGCTGGTTGAGTGGCCTTTATACAGCTGGTTGAGTGGCCTTTATACAGCTGGTTGAGTGGCCTTTATACAGCTGGTTGAGTGGGTCTTAGTGCCAGCATCAGTTTGTGGTGGTAAATAGATGGCTACGAATAATATAGATGAGAACTCTTTTAGTAGTTAGTGTGGTCTACAGCTTATCATAAGGTACTCTACCTCAGACGAACAATACCTCGAGACTTGTTTAATATTAGACACGAGCTGTTAAATGGACACACACTCCTCGTCTTACCAGACGTAGCTGCTCTGTCCTGCCGATGCATGGAAGACACCCTCTATAGTATCCGTGTTGTCGTTCAGCCAGAACTCAGTGAAGCATACGATAATTCAGTTTTTAAATCTTATCTAACCAAAAATCAAAATCCTCATTTAGTACTTAGTGCAACTACCTCTGGCATAGATAACAGCATGGAGTCTTTTCCTGTAATGTTTGACAAGGTTCAGGAACACATTTGGAGGGATTTTGGACCATTCCTCTATGCAGATCCTTTCAAGATCCTTCACATTCTTGGGTTTGTGTTTATCAACTGGCCTCTTCCACTCAGCCCACAGGTTTTCGCTTATCAACTGGCCTCTTCCACTCAGCCCACAGGTTTTCTATTGGATTAAAGTCCGGCGACTGAGATGGCCATGGCAGAACATTGATTTTGTCACAGAACCGTTTCTCTGTGGATCTTGAGGTATGTTTTGGGTCATTGTCTTGTTGGAAAGTCCACCAATGGCCAAGTCCCAGCCTTCTGACAGAGGCAACCAGATTGTCAGCCCAGATTGCCTGATACCTGGTGGAATTCATTATGCCATCAATCTGAACCAAGAGCCCCTGGACCTCTGGGATTAAAACAGCCCCAAAACATCACTGACCCCCCTCCATGTTTCACCGTGGGTATGAGGTGCCCCTGGACCTCTGGAATTATAACAGCCCCAAAACATCACTGACCCCCCACCATGTTTCACCGTGGGTATGAGGTGCCCCTGGACCTCTGGAATTATAACGGCCCCAAAACATCACTGACCCCCCTCCATGTTTCACCGTGGGTATGAGGTGCCCCTGGACCTCTGGAATTATAACAGCCCCAAAACATCACTGACCCCCCACCATGTTTCACCGTGGGTATGAGGTGCCCCTGGACCTCTGGAATTATAACAGCCCCAAAACATCACTGACCCCCCACCATGTTTCACCGTGGGTATGAGGTGCCCCTGGACCTCTGGAATTATAACAGCCCCAAAACATCACTGACCCCCCACCATGTTTCACCGTGGGTATGAGGTGCCCCTGGACCTAATAATAATAATAATAATAATATATGCCATTTAGCAGACGCTTTTATCCAAAGCGACTTACAGTCATGCCTCTACCCTAGTGAAACAGGAAGTAGTAGTTCCTATTGCATGCCTCTACCCTAGTGAAACAGGAAGTAGTAGTTCCTATTGCATGCCTCTACCCTAGTGAAACAGGAAGTAGTAGTTCCTATTGCATGCCTCTACCCTAGTGAAACAGGAAGTAGTAGTTCCTATTGCATGCCTCTACCCTAGTGAGACAGGAAGTAGTAGTTCCTATTGCATGCCTCTACCCTAGTGAAACAGGAAGTAGTAGTTCCTATTGCATGCCTCTACCCTAGTGAAACAGGAAGTAGTAGTTCCTATTGCATGCCTCTACCCTAGTGAAACAGGAAGTAGTAGTTCCTTAACTTAGATAAACTTAAATAAGTGGAATGTAGTTCCTGGTTTAATTTTGGTATGTTATTTACAATAATCTTTAAGGGTGCCATCAATTGTGAAACCTTGATTTGGAGGACATTGATTTTTAATTTTAATTAAATCAAGCTATTATTTTGGTTGGTTCCATTGGAACATTAATAAAGTACAGTATTTCTCACATGTTGGTATTTTGCATTTATCTCTATAATTATATTGTTTATATTTGTTTAAAGTATTGTTTGTGCATTGCCAGTCAGGGGTGGCAGTAATTTTGGAGCCCACTGTACCCTATAGTACATATCAATACATACACACAAACTATCTGGGTCCAACAGGGAGAGGCGTTGTGCCGTGAGGTGTTGCTTAATCTGCTTTTGAAACCAGGTTTGCTGTTTATTTGACCAATATGAGATGGAACAGAGTTCCATGCAATAAGGGCTCTGTATAATACTGTACACTTTCTTGAATTAGTTCTGGATTTGGGGACTGTGAAAAGACCCCTGGTGGCATGTCTGGTGGGATAAATGTGTGTCAGAGCTGTGTGTAAGTTGACTATACAAACAATTTGGGATTTTCAACACATTAATGCTTCTTTATAAAAAGAAGTGATTCAGTCAGTCTCTCCTCAACTCTTAGCCACGAGAGAGTGGCATGTATAGTATTTCTATCAGCCCTCTGATTTATGTTCAACACAACAACACAGTTGGTTAGGAGCAGAACGGCCCTCTGGTCTCTAATTGTTTTATATTTTTTACATTTTGTAAGGAAATGCAGCTCCGTCTCAGGTTCTGCTGTGATGCAGTGGTTGCACAGCCTTTCCTCTACAGGGAGTCAGGTTTTCCTGTGTCTACCCTTCTCAATGGCAAGGCTGTGCTCAGTGTGCTTTGTCAAGGTTTTTCCAAGATTTTGATCAGTAACCATGGTCAAATAGTTAGCCACAGTGTACTGTCGATTTAGGGCCAGATATCGCTGCATTTTGCCTTGTGCTTGTGTTTCCCAATAGGTAATGCGGTTTTGTTTTGACTGTGTTGTAATTTGGTTTATTCTGATTAATTGGATGGTCTGGTCGTGAGGCTTCAGTGTGTTAGTAGAACAGGTTTGTGAACTCAGGACCAGCTGGATGAGGGGACTGAGGCTTCAGTGTGTTAGTAGAACAGGTTTGTGAACTCAGGACCAGCTGGATGAGGGGACTGAGGCTTCAGTGTGTTAGTAGAACAGGTTTGTGAACTCAGGACCAGCTGGATGAGGGGACTGAGGCTTCAGTGTGTTAGTAGAACAGGTTAGTGAACTCAGGACCAGCTGGATGAGGGGACTGAGGCTTCAGTGTGTTAGTAGAACAGGTTTGTGAGCCTCAGGACCAGCTGGATGAGGGACTGAGGCTTCAGTGTGTTAGTAGAACAGGTTTGTGAACTCAGGACCAGCTGGATGAGGGGATTATTGTCTTTGGCATTGCAGGGTTTGGTAATTATATGAGAGGGGGTCATTGTATTGTTTCCAAAACTGAATTGCTATTTTATTTTAATAGTCGATACTGGCCTAATTCTGGCCTGCGTGCATTGTTTGTAGTTTTCCTCTGGACATGTAGGAGAATCTTACAGAACTCTGCATGCAGTTTCAATGGGGTGTTTGTCCCATTCGGTGAAATCTTGTTATGCAAGTGGACCCCAGACCTCGCTGCCATGAAGTGGACCCCAGACCTCGCTGCCATAAAGTGGACCCCAGACCTCGCTGCCATAAAGTGGACCCCAGACCTCGCTGCCATAAAGTGGACCCCAGACCTCGCTGCCATAAAGTGGACCCCAGACCTCGCTGCCATAAAGTGGACCCCAGACCTCGCTGCCATAAAGTGGACCCCAGACCTCGCTGCCATAAAGTGGACCCCAGACCTCGCTGCCATAAAGTGGACCCCAGACCTCGCTGCCATAAAGTGGACCCCAGACCTCGCTGCCATAAAGTGGACCCCAGACCTCGCTGCCATAAAGTGGACCCCAGACCTCGCTGCCATAAAGTGGACCCCAGACCTCGCTGCCATAAAGTGCAATTGGTTCAATGATGCATTCAATTAGTTTTAACCAAATGTTAATAAGTATTTCAATTTGAATGTATTTTTTAATGGCGTAGAATGCCCTGCGTGCTCTCTCTCTCAGTTCATTCACTGCCTCGTTTAGGTGTCCAGTTGAGCTTATTATTTAACCTCAGTAATTGTAGTGTGTACAGTACTCTATATATTTAAACCTCAGTAATTATAGTGTGTGCAGTACTCTATATATTTAAACCTCAGTAATTGTAGTGTGTGCAGTACTCTATATATTTAAACCTCAGTAATTATAGTGTGCAGTACTCTATATATTTAAACCTCAGTAATTATAGTGTGTGCAGTACTCTATATATTTAAACCTCAGTAATTGTAGTGTGTAGCAGTACTCTATATATTTAAACCTCAGTAATTGTAGTGTGCACAGTACTCTATATATTTAAACCTCAGTAATTGTAGTGTGTACAGTACTCTATATATTTAAACCTCAGTAATTGTAGTGTGTACAGTACTCTATATATTTAAACCTCAGTAATTGTAGTGTGTGCAGTACTCTATATATTTAAACCTCAGTAATTATAGTGTGTGCAGTACTCTATATATTTAAACCTCAGTAATTGTAGTGTGTGCAGTACTCTATATATTGAAACCTAGATAATTGTAGTGTCTACAGTACTCTATGTATTTAAACCTAGGTAATTGTAGTGTGCAGTACTCTAAATATTTTGTAGGGTTAGGGTTAGCCCTAACCCTAACCCTGTAGGCCATGTGTTGTAGGTGTTTACTGCCAGGGCCCAGGTCTGGCAGTACTACTCGCAGGTCCAGGCTCTGCTGTAGGCCATGTGCTGTGGGTGACATCAGACACAGGTCATCTGCCAAGAGCAGACGTTTAACCTCTGAATTGTGGACACAGGGGCTGAGGATTTTTCTAGAATTGTGGCCAGTTCGTTGATGTAAATATTGAAGAGTGCAGGGATCAGATTTTATTTTTTAATTTAATTTTTTATTTAGTTCACCTTTATTTCACCAGGTAGAGTAAAATAAGGGAGGTAAAGGCAAAAAAAAGGCCATGGTGGCAAAGTAAATACAATATAGCAAGTAAAACACTGGAATGGTAGTTTTGCAGTGGAAGAATGTGCAAAGTAGAGAGAAATAATTGGGTGCAAAGGAGCTAAATAAATAAATAAATAAATAAATACAGTAGGGGGAGAGGTAGTTGTTTGGGCTAAATTATAGATGGGCTATGTACAGGTGCCGTAATCTGTGAGCTGCCCGACAGCTGGTGGTTAAAGCTAGTGAGGGAGATGTTTCCAGTTTCAGAGATTGTTGCAGTTCGTTCCAGTCATTGGCAGCAGAGAACTGGAAGGAGAGGCGGCCAAAAGAGGAATTGGCTTTGGGGGTGACCAGTGAGTGAGTGTGAGAGAGGGAGAGATTTTTTTTTTTTTTTGTAATGGCAAGTTTAGACCTAGTGTAAATGTTTTGTCCAGGAAGTTGGATAAAAGGGAATGAGGTTTTTTTTGTATCTTTTCAACCTATTTTCCTTCCATCTATAGCATTTCTCAATATTATTCAGCTATTTTGGCTTTGATAACTCATGATTGAGTATTGCTCTGTTCAAGTAGACTGTGATTTTGCTGTGATCTGATAGGGGTGTCAGTGGGCTGACTGTGAACGCTCTGAGAGACTCTGGGTTGAAGTCGGTGAGGAAGTAGTCTACTACTGCCAAGAGATGAGCTATAGGTGTACCTACCTTAGGAGTCCCCTCGAAGCCTACCATTGACATTTACATTTTACATTTAACCTGTTAGTCCTATAGGGGCAGTATTTCATTTTTGGATAAAAAGACGTGCCCGTTTTAAGCGCAATATTTTGTCACGAAAGATGCTCGACTATGCTTGGAATTGATAGTTTTGGAAAGAAGACACTCTGACGTTTCCAGAACTGCAAAGATTTTCACTGTGAGTGCCATAGAACAAAATCTACAGGCAAAACCAAGATGTTTGAGTGACCAGGAAATCAACAGGATTCCTGGAGGCACGTTTTCCATGATCTCCTTATATGGCTGTGAATGCGACAGGAATGAACGGACACTTCCTATCGTTTCCCCCAGGTGTCTGCAGCATTGTGACGTATTTGTAGGCATATCATTGGAAGATTGACCATAAGAGCCTACAATTACCAAGTGTCCCGCACGGTGTCTGCGTGGAAATTGGTGCGCAAAAGTCAGGTCCCAGTATTTTTCCATCCGAATCAGAGAAGAATGCACGCTTCTAGGACTGGCATTTCAATGAAGAGATATATGACAAAACACCTTGAGGATTGATTCAAACAACGTTTTCCATGTTTCAGTCGATATTATGGAGTTAATTCGGAAAAAAGTTTGACGTTTAGGTGACTGAATTTTCGGTTAGTTTCGGTAGCCAAATGCATAGTAACAAAACGGAACGTTGTGTCCTACACAAGCATCTTTCAGGAAAAACTGGACATCTGCTATGTAACTGAGAGTCTCCTCATTGAAACATCTGAAGTTCTTCAAAGGTAAATTATTTTATTTGATCCCTTTGCTGGTTTTTGTGAATGTTGGGTGCTAAATGCTAATGCTAAATGCTAAGCTAGCTATCACCACTCTTACACAAATTATTGATATTCTCTGGTTCTAAAGCATATTTTGAAAATCTGAGACGACAGGATTGTTAAGAAAAGGCTAAGCTTGAGGACAGGCATATTTATTTCATTTCATTTGCAATTTTCAGAAATCGCTAATGTTGCGTTATGGTAATGAGCTTGAGGCTGTAGTCACGATCCCGCATGCGGGATGGGGCGGCCCAGACGCTCTTATCCAGAGCGACTTACAAATTGGTGCATTCACCTTATGACATCCAGTGGAACAGCCACTTTACAATAGTGCATCTAAATCTTTTAAGGGGGTGAGAAGGATTACTTTATCCTATCCTAGGTATTCCTTAAAGAGGTGGGGTTTCAGGTGTCTCCGGAAGGTGGTGATTGACTCCGCTGTCCTGGCGTCGTGAGGGAGTGTGTTCCACCATTGGGGAGCCAGAGCAGCGAACAGTTTTGACTGGGCTGAGCGGGAACTGTACTTCCTCAGTGGTAGGGAGGCGAGCAGGCCAGAGGTGGATGAACGCAGTGCCCTTGTTTGGGTGTAGGGCCTGATCAGAGTCTGGAGGTACTGAGGTGCCGTTCCCCTCACAGCTCCGTAGGCAAGCACCATGGTCTTGTAGCGGATGCGAGCTTCAACTGGAAGCCAGTGGAGAGAGCGGAGGAGCGGGGTGACGTGAGAGAACTTGGGAAGGTTGAACACCAGACGGGCTGCGGCGTTCTGAATGAGTTGTAGGGGTTTAATGGCACAGGCAGGGAGCCCAGCCAACAGCGAGTTGCAGTAATCCAGACGGGAGATGACAAGTGCCTGGATTAGGACCTGCGCCGCTTCCTGTGTGAGGCAGGGTCGTACTCTGCGGATGTTGTAGAGCATGAACCTACAGGAACGGGCCACCGCCTTGATGTTAGTTGAGAACGACAGGGTGTTGTCCAGGATCACGCCAAGGTTCTTAGCGCTCTGGGAGGAGGACACAATGGAGTTGTCAACCGTGATGGCGAGATCATGGAACGGGCAGTCCTTCCCGGGAGGAAGAGCAGCTCCGTCTTGCCGAGGTTCAGCTTGAGGTGGTGATCCGTCATCCACACTGATATGTCTGCCAGACATGCAGAGATGCGATTCGCCACCTGGTCATCAGAAGGGGGAAAGGAGAAGATTAATTGTGTGTCGTCTGCATAGCAATGATAGGAGAGACCATGTGAGGTTATGACAGAGCCAAGTGACTTGGTGTATAGCGAGAATAGGAGAGGGCCTAGAACAGAGCCCTGGGGGACACCAGTGGTGAGAGCGCGTGGTGAGGAGACAGATTCTCGCCACGCCACCTGGTAGGAGCGACCTGTCAGGTAGGGACGCAATCCAAGCGTGGGCCGCGCCGGAGATGCCCAACTCGGAGAGGGTGGAGAGGAGGATCTGATGGTTCACAGTATCGAAGGCAGCCGATAGGTCTAGAAGGATGAGAGCAGAGGAGAGAGAGTTAGCTTTAGCAGTGCGGAGCGCCTCCGTGATGCAGAGAAGAGCAGTCTCAGTTGAATGACTAGTCTTGAAACCTGACTGATTTGGATCAAGAAGGTCATTCAGAGAGAGATAGCGGGAGAGCTGGCCAAGGACGGCACGTTCAAGAGTTTTGGAGAGAAAAGAAAGAAGGGATACTGGTCTGTAGTTGTTGACATCGGAGGGATCGAGTGTAGGTTTTTTCAGAAGGGGTGCAACTCTCGCTCTCTTGAAGACGGAAGGGACGTAGCCAGCGGTCAGGGATGAATTGATGAGCGAGGTGAGGTAAGGGAGAAGGTCTCCGGAAATGGTCTGGAGAAGAGAGGGGATAGGGTCGAGCGGGCAGGTTGTTGGGCGGCCGGCCGTCACAAGACGCGAGATTTAATCTGGAGAGAGAGTGGAGAAAGAGGTCAGAGCACAGGGTAGGGCAGTGTGAGCAGAACCAGCGGTGTCGTTTGACTTAGCAAACGAGGGTCGGATGTCGTCGACCTTCTTTTCAAAATGGTTGACGAAGTCATCTGCAGAGAGGGAGGGGGGGGGGAGGATTCAGGAGGGAGGAGAAGGAGGCAAAGAGCTTCCTAGGGTTAGAGGCAGATGCTTGGAATTTAGAGTGGTAGAAAGTGGCTTTAGTAGCAGAGACAGAGAAGGAAAATGTAGAGAGGAGGGAGCGAAAGGATGCCAGGTCCGCAGGGAGGCGAGTTTTCCTCCATTTCCGCTCGGCTGCCGGAGCCCTGTTCTGTGAGCTCGCAATGAGTCGTCGAGCCACGGAGCGGGAGGGAGGACCGAGCCGGCCTGGAAGATAGGGGACATAGAGAGTCAAAGGATGCAGAAAGGCAGGAGAGGAGGGTTGAGGAGGCAGAATCAGGAGATAGGTTGGAGAAGGTTTGAGCAGAGGGAAGAGATGATAGGATGGAAGAGGAGAGAGTAGCGGGGGAGAGAGAGCGAAGGTTGGGACGGCGCGATACCATCCGAGTAGGGGCAGTGTGGGAAGTGTTGGATGAGAGCGAGAGGGAAAAGGATACAAGGTAGTGGTCGGAGACTTGGAGGGGAGTTGCAATGAGGTTAGTGGAAGAACAGCATCTAGTAAAGATGAGGTCGAGCGTATTGCCTGCCTTGTGAGTAGGGGGGGAAGGTGAGAGGGTGAGGTCAAAAGAGGAAAGGAGTGGAAAGGAGGCAGAGAGGAATGAGTCAAAGGTAGACGTGGGGAGGTTAAAGTCGCCCAGAACTGTGAGAGGTGAGCCGTCCTCAGGAAAGGAGCTTATCAAGACATCAAGCTCATTGATGAACTCTCCGAGGGGACCTGGAGGGCGATAAATGATAAGGATGTTAAGCTTGAAAGGGCTGGTAACTGTGACAGCATGAAATTCAAAGGAGGCGATAGACAGATGCGTAAGGGGAGAAAGAGAGAATGACCACTTGGGAGAGATGAGGATCCCGGTGCCACCACCCCGCTGACCAGAAGCTCTCGGGGTGTGCGAGAACACGTGGGCGGACGAAGAGAGAGCAGTAGGAGTAGCAGTGTTATCTGTGGTGATCCATGTTTCCGTCAGTGCCAAGAAGTCGAGGGACTGGAGGGAGGCATAGGCTGAGATGAACTCTGCCTTGTTGGCCGCAGATCGGCAGTTCCAGAGGCTACCGGAGACCTGGAACTCCACGTTGGTCGTGCGCGCTGGGACCACCAGATTAGGGTGGCCGCGACCCCACGCGGTGTGGAGCGTTTGTATGGTCTGTGCAGAGAGGAGATAACAGGGATAGACAGACACATAGTTGACAGGCTACGCTAATGCAAGGAGATTGGAATGACAAGTGTGGACTACACGTCTCGAATGTTCAGAAAGTTAAGCTTACGTAGCAAGAATCTTATTGACTAAAATGATTAAAATGATACAGTACTGCTGAAGTAGGCTAGCTGGCAGTGGCTGCGTTGTTGACTTTGTAGGCTAGCTGGCAGTGGCTGCGTTGTTGACACTACACTAATCAAGTCGTTCCGTTGAGTGTAATAGTTTCTACAGTGCTGCTATTCGGGGGCTAGCTGGCTAGCTAGCAGTGTTGATTACGTTACGTTGCGTTAAAAGAACGACAATAGCTGGCTAGCTAACCTAGAAAATCGCTCTAGACTACACAATTATCTTTGATACACAGACGGCTATGTAGCTAGCTATGTAGCTAGCTACGATCAAACAAATCAAACCGTTGTGCTGTAATGAAATGAAATGAAAATGTGATACTACCTGTGGAGCGAGCGGAATGCGACCGGGTTGTTGAGTGCGGAAGTTCTATTCAGTAGACGTTGGCTAGCTGTTGGCTAGCTAGCAGTGTCTCCTACGTTAAGGACGACAAATAGCTGGCTAGCTAACCTCAGTAAATTAAGATAATCACTCTAAGACTACACACTCTAAACTACACAATTATCTTGGATACGAAGACAGCAAAGACAACTATGTAGCTAGCTAACACTACACTAATCAAGTCGTTCAGTTGAGTGTAATAGTTTCTACAGTGCTGCTATTCGGTAGACGGTGGACGTTTGCTAGCTGGCTAGCTGCTGGGCAGATAGCAGTGTAGACTACGTTAGGACGACGAAATACGAAGTTGCAATAGAAGTGCTGACTGTTTCACTTTGTTGTCCTCTTTCTTTTCCTTTTTCTTCTGTCCTTCATTTGTCCTTATTTTGTCTTCCTTTCTTCTGTTAACTAGATATTTTTGTTGTTATTCTTTGTAAGCTAGCTAGCTTCTTCCAGGAGAGTCCCTAGCAACTGCTTAGCAACAAGTAAACAATTCTGCTAGCAATTCAGCTAGCTAAGATAACTGTACAATTTTATGAAAAATAGTAAATTTTTCAAAAGCCTGTCTTTTTGGTTTGTTCCTTGTTTTGTCTTCTATTGAGTCTTGCAGTTTTCTCTTGATTTTTTCGATGTACTTCACTCTAAAAAAACATTTAAATCTCAATATATACAGGAGCTCATTTTTCAGCAGCTGCTCAATTTAGAACTCCGGAACAAGGATTGACTATGTCTAATACCCAACGTGTGACAGAGCTACAGGAGTTGTGACTCATTTTTGTTGGTTATTTTGTCGTAGATTGTCTAGGGGGCATATGGGGGGGGATGCTGTCATATCTCTCTGTCTCCAGAGTACCTGACAATCGGGCTGTTTTCTCTCTCAATTTCAATTTAAGGTCTTATGGGCATGGGAAACATATGTTATCATTGAAAAAGGAGGTGAAGTAGATAATAAATAAATGTCAAATAAACAATACAAATTAACAGTAAACATTACACTTACGTACCTGACTATTGGTCTGTTCTCGCTCTCTCTCCAGAGTACCTGACCATCGGGCTGTGCTCGGTGAGTCGTCCTAAAGGCAGCTATCTGATCTCCACCTTGTCCTCCATCTTCTCCCGCTCCTCCCCGGCAGAGCTAAACTCCATGTTGGTGGTGGTACTGCTGACAGACTTCGATGCCCAATGGAGAGCGACCACGCTGGGGGAGATTACTGCTAACTTCCCCTCCCAGCTGAAGGCAAACCTGCTCCTGGTGGTACATGTCCCCAAGCAGTACTACCCACCAATAACAGGTACACACACAGTACTAATACAGGTACACACACAGTACTACCCACTAATACAGGTACACATAGTACTACCCACTAATACAGGTACACATAGTACTACCCACTAATACAGGTACACACGCAGTACTACACACTAATACAGGTACACACACAGTACTACACACTAATACAGGTACACACACAGTACTACACACTAATACAGGTACACACGCAGTACTACACACTAATACAGGTACACACACAGTACTACCCACTAATACAGGTACACACACAGTACTACCCACTAATACAGGTACACACACAGTACTACCCACTAATACAGGTACACACACAGTACTACCCACTAATACAGGTACACACGCAGTACTACCCACTAATACAGGTACACACACAGTACTACCCACTAATACAGGTACACACACAGTACTACCCACTAATACAGGTACACACACAGTACTACCCACTAATACAGGTACACACACAGTACTAATACAGGTACACACACAGTACTAACACTAATACAGGTACACACACAGTACTAATACAGGTACACACACAGTACTAACACTAATACAGGTACACACACAGTACTACCCACTAATACAGGTACACACACAGTACTACCCACTAATACAGGTACACACGCAGTACTAATACAGGTACACACGCAGTACTAATACAGGTACACACTCAGTACTAATACAGGTACACACACAGTACTAATACAGGTACACACGCAGTACTACACACTAATACAGGTACACACACAGTACTACCCACTAATACAGGTACACACACAGTACTACACACTAATACAGGTACACACACACAGTACTACCCACTAATACAGGTACACACAGTACTACCCACTAATACAGGTACACACGCAGTACTAATACAGGTACACACACAGTACTAACACTAATACAGGTACACACAGTACTACCCACTAATACAGGTACACACGCAGTACTAATACAGGTACACACACAGTACTAATACAGGTACACACTCAGTACTAATACAGGTACACACACAGTACTACCCACTAATACAGGTACACACACAGTACTACCCACTAATACAGGTACACACACAGTACTACCCACTAATACAGGTACACACGCAGTACTAATACAGGTACACACGCAGTACTAATACAGGTACACACGCAGTACTAATACAGGTACACACTCAGTACTAATACAGGTACACACACAGTACTACCCACTAATACAGGTACACACGCAGTACTAATACAGGTACACACTCAGTACTAATACAGGTACACACTCAGTACTAATACAGGTACACACACAGTACTACCCACTAATACAGGTACACACACAGTACTACCCACTAATACAGGTACACACACAGTACTACCCACTAATACAGGTACACACGCAGTACTAATACAGGTACACACGCAGTACTAATACAGGTACACACTCAGTACTAATACAGGTACACACGCAGTACTACCCACTAATACAGGTACACACACAGTACTACCCACTAATACAGGTACACACACAGTACTACCCACTAATACAGGTACACACACAGTACTAATACAGGTACACACTCAGTACTAATACAGGTACACACACAGTACTACCCACTAATACAGGTACACACGCAGTACTAATACAGGTACACACGCAGTACTAATACAGGTACACACTCAGTACTAATACAGGTACACACGCAGTACTACCCACTAATACAGGTACACACACAGTACTACCCACTAATACAGGTACACATAGTACTACCCACTAATACAGGTACACACACAGTACTAATACAGGTACACACTCAGTACTAATACAGGTACACACACAGTACTAATACAGGTACACACACAGTACTAACACTAATACAGGTACACACGTAGTACTACCCACTAATACAGGTACACACACAGTACTAACACTAATACAGGTACACACACAGTACTAATACAGGTACACACACAGTACTACCCACCAGAAGTGGGACCAAGTCATTGTTTTACAAGTCACAAGCAAGTCCTACATTTTGAGTTTCGAGTTATAAGTTATAATATGCTCTTCACCAAACGTAATACCATTTAATATTTTTAATGAGTAATAGTTAGAATATTACATTTACGCAAATCATGAATGCTTTAAAAATATATATTTGTATTATTTTCCATGGAAATACATGGGGTGTATTCTTTCTCATGGCTACCCGTCTGTTGTAACAAGTCTAGCGTCAGACCACTCTGCACTGCCACGCCCAACAACTTTTCCCAGGTGGCACAATTTGATTGGCTGCTGTCCGATTCAAATTGTAATCCGCTAAATGAAGAGTTGATGCACTGCACACATTTTTTTAATAGCATGACTTTTAATATTTGGGCTTGGGGAGGGTATCAAGTCAAAAGGTTCAAGTCAAGAGTCATTGGTGTTAATGTCAAAGTCAAGTTGCAAGTCATCATGTTTGTGACTCGAGTCCAAGTCATGTGACTCGAGTCCAAGTCATGTGACTCAAGTCCACACTTCTGCTACCCACTAATGCAGGTACACCACATAAACACACACACCTATATACTTTTATTTTTTTATTTCACCTTTATTTAACCAGGTAGGCTAGTTGAGAACACCTTTATTTAACCAGGTAGGCTAGTTGAGAACACATTTATTTAACCAGGTAGGCTAGTTGAGAACAAGTTCTCATTTGCAACTGCGACCTGGCCAAGATAAAGCATAGCAATGTGAGCAGACAACACAGAGTTACACATGGACACAAGTCACACAATAGGAAGAAAAAAAAGAAAAAAAGTGGAGTTTATATACATTGTGTGCAAAAGGCATGAGGAGGAAGGCGAATTACAATTTTGCAGATTAACACTGGAGTGATAAATGATCAGATGGTCATGTACAGGTAGAGATATTGGTGTGCAAAAGAGCAGAAAAGTAAAATAAAAACAGTATGGGGATGAGGTAGGTAAAAATGGGTGGGCTATTTACCGATAGACTATGTACAGCTGCAGCGATCGGTTAGCTGCTCAGATAGCTGATGTTTGAAGTTGGTGAGGGAAATAAAAGTCTCCAACTTCAGCAATTTTTGCAATTCGTTCCAGTCGCAGGCAGCAGAGAACTGGAAGGAAAGGCGGCCAAATGAGGTGTTGGCTTTAGGGATGATCAGTGAGATGCACCTGCTGGAGCGCGTGTTATGGGTGGGTGTTGCCATCGTGACCAGTGAACTGAGATAAGGCGGAGCTTTACCTAGCATGGACTTGTAGATGACCTGGAGCCAGTGGGTCTGGCGACGAATATGTAGCGAGGGCCAGCCGACTAGAGCATACAAGTCGCAGTGGTGGGTGGTATAAGGTGCTTTAGTGACAAAACGGATGGCACTGTGATAGACTGCATCCAGTTTGCTGAGTAGAGTGTTGGAAGCAGTTTTGTAGATGACATCGCCGAAGTCGAAGATCGGTAGGATAGTCAGTTTTACTAGGGTAAGTTTGGCGGCGTGAGTGAAGGAGGCTTTGTTGCGGAATAGAAAGCCAACTCTTGATTTGATTTTCGATTGGAGATGTTTGCTATGAGTCTGGAAGGAGAGTTTACAGTCTAGCCAGACACCTAGGTACTTATAGATGTCCACATATTCAAGGTTGGAACCATCCAGGGTGGTGATGCTGGTCAGGGGTGCAGGCAGCGAACGGTTGAAAAGCATGCCCTCCGATTTGACACACTGAACTCTGTCTGCAAAGTAATTGGTGAACCAGGCAAGGCAGTCATCCGAAAAGCCGAGGCTACTGAGTCTGCCGATAAGAATATGGTGATTGACCGAGTCGAAAGCCTTGGCAAGGTCGATGAAGACTGCTGCACAGTACTGTCTTTTATCGATGGCGGTTATGATATCGTTTAGTACCTTGAGCGTGGCTGAGGTGCACCCGTGACCGGCTCGGAAACCAGATTGCACAGCGGAGAAGGTACGGTGGGATTCGAGATGGTCAGTGACCTGTTTGTTGACTTGGCTTTCGAAGACCTTAGATAGGCAGGGCAGGATGGATATAGATAGGTCTGTAACAGTTTGGGTCCAGGGTGTCTCCCCCTTTGAAGAGGGGGATGACTGCGGCAGCTTTCCAGTCCTTGGGGATCTCAGACGATATGAAAGAGAGGTTGAACAGGCTGGTAATAGGAGTTGCGACAATGGCGGCGGATAGTTTCAGAAATAGAGGGTCCAGATTGTCAAGCCCAGCTGATTTGTACGGGTCCAGGTTTTGCAGCTCTTTCAGAACATCTGCTATCTGGATTTGGGTAAAGGAGAACCTGGAGAGGCTTGGGCGAGGAGCTGCGGGGGGGGGCGGAGCTGTTGGCCGAGGTTGGAGTAGCCAGGCGGAAGGCATGGCCAGCCGTTGAGAACTGCTTGTTGAAGTTTTCGATAATCATGGATTTATCGGTGGTGACCGTGTTCCCTAGCCTCAGTGCAGTGGGCAACTGGGAGGAGGTGCTCTTGTTCTCCATGGACTTCACAGTGTCCCAGAACTTTTTGGAGTTGGAGCTACAGGATGCAAACTTCTGCCTGAAGAAGCTGGCCTTAGCTTTCCTGACTGACTGCGTGTATTGGTTCCTGACTTCCCTGAACAGTAGCATATCGCGGGGACTGTTCGATGCTATTGCAGTCCGCCACAGGATGTTTTTGTGCTGGTCGAGGGCAGTTAGGTCTGGAGTGAACCAAGGGCTATATCTGTTCTTAGTTCTGCATTTTTTGAACGGAGCATGCTTATCTAAAATGGTGAGGAAGTTACTTTTAAAGAATGACCAGGCATCCTCAACTGACGGGATGAGGTCAATGTCCTTCCAGGATACCCGGGCCAGGTCGATTAGAAAGGCCTGCTCACAGAAGTGTTTTAGGGAGCAATTGACAGTGATGAGGGGTGATCGTTTGACTGCGGCTCCGTAGCGGATACAGGCAATGAGGCAGTGATCGCTGAGATCCTGGTTGAAGACAGCGGAGGTGTATTTGGAGGGCCAGTTGGTCAGGATGACGTCTCTGAGGGTGCCCTTGTTTACAGATTTAGGGTTGTACCTGGTGGGTTCCTTGATGATTTGTGTGAGATTGAGGGCATCTAGCTTAGATTGTAGGACTGCCGGGGTGTTAAGCATATCCCAGTTTAGGTCACCTAACAGAACAAACTCTGAAGCTAGATGGGGGGCAATCAATTCACAAATGGTGTCCAGGGCGCAGCTGGGAGCTGAGGGGGGTCGGTAGCAGGCGGCAACAGTGAGAGACTTATTTCTGGAGTGAGTAATTTTCAAGATTAGTAGTTTGAACTGTTTGGGTATGGACCTGGAAAGTATGACATTACTTTGCAGGCTATCTCTGCAGTAGACTGCAACTCCTCCACCTTTGGCAGTTCTATCTTGACGGAAGATGTTATAGTTTGGTATGGAAATCTCAGAATTTTTGGTGGCCTTCCTGAGCCAGGATTCAGACACGGCAAGGACCGGGGCTAAACAAGCTAGCAGTTAGCAGGCCGAATTAGCAAGCAAGGACGTCGCGATGGGGTGAGTCTGTTTATTCCTCTTCATGCGGTGACATCGATAGACCGGTCGAGGGTCCGGATATTGTAGCCCAGGAGTATGCTTCGGTGGTAGCACAGGAACTCTGGCCGGGCTAGCTTCAAGCTAAGTGGGTGGAAACGCTAGCCAGGAGTAATCATCCGGGGGTTGCGGTTAGCTAGATAGCTAGTTAGCTAGTTGTGAAGATCCAGCTGAAAATGTTCCGTTTGCGGTGGGAATCCAGTGGGAATCTGGGGATAAAAAAAAATAATAGGTCCGTTATGCTCTGGTTAGAGTCGCGTTGTTCGAACTGGCGGTTAGCTGAAGGTTAACCGGTCATAAGGTTAGCTTATGACCGGTTAGCTGAAGACCGCTAGCAATGGTTTGCTGACTGATAGCTGGTAGCTAGCTGGTAGTTAGCTGGCTCGCTTCAGTTGAGGGGTTCCGGATCCAAAGTAGATAAAAGTACTTTAGAAGAAAATAGCTACATTGGGTGAGGCGGGTTGCAGGAGAGTATTTAGAAGTTGAGGTTTAACAAAATGTTTTAAAAGATATGCGAAGAAAAATATGTTTAAAAAATATTTTTTAAAAGATATATACAAGGGACACGACAAGACGTTTGACTGCTACACCATCTTGGAACACACCTTATAAACACACACACACACCTATATACACACACCTTATAAACACACTCAGATTGTAACACCGCTTATATGCTCTGTTGGTCGGTCGGTCAGTTGGTTAGTTGGTTGGTCAGATGGTTAGGTGGTTGGTCAGATGGTTAGGTGGTTGGTTGGTCAGATGGTTAGGTGGTTGGTCAGATGGTTAACTGGTTGGTCAGATGGTTAGTTGGTCAGATGGTTAACTAGTTGGTCAGATGGTTAACTGGTTGGTCAGATGGTTAGATGGTTAACTAGTTGGTCAGATGGTTAACTGGTTGGTCAGATGGTTAGTTGGTCAGATGGTTAACTAGTTGGTCAGATGGTTAATTGGTTGGTCAGATGGTTAGATGGTTAACTAGTTGGTCAGATGGTTAACTGGTTGGTCAGATGGTTAGTTGGTCAGATGGTTAACTAGTTGGTCAGATGGTTAGTTGGTTGGTTGGTCAGATGGTTAACTA